>NW_027113828.1:139379-170547 GCF_000696795.3 Halyomorpha halys | reverse complement strand
AAAAAAAAAAAAAAAAAAAAAAAAAAAGGATTGTGAGCAGCCATATTTAAAGTCATGTTAAATGACAAATGTATAAGAGCTCCTAGCGGATTTTCTGAGCAACTTGTTTAGTAACCTTTCCTTCAAAAACTTAACGTTATTGTTTACTTCTAAGTTTTGATCAAAGTAATTTATTACAACATGCCTAAAATAAGTGAAAAGTAGAAGTGTCAAAGTTTGGATACTAATTGTCATTTTTAATAATTTCAAAACACAAGACAAAAGAAAAAAACAAAACAAAACACAAACCACGAGTAAGTAACCTCTCACGGCAACAAATAAAACGGTGACGAGCTCAGCTGGTCTGTTTTGTGACGTCATTCTCCATTTAGCAGACCTGGTAACAGACTCTCAACCATGTTAAATGTTATATCGTTTTAACGTGGTAAAAGAAGGAAATATTTCTCCATTTAACATAGGTTTTTCCATTTAACATTTTAAAATAAAGATCATGAATACCCCTATTTTATATAATTAAAATAATATCATGGGTGGCTTGATAGAGCTTTGACCTACTATTCCTCATTAGTTAGGTAAGGAGATCTCTCATCCAGCTCCTTTTTAGTCTACGGTACATGTTGTCGGGAATGTTTGTTGTAAGCATATATAAGTGCAGTATAATTATAATAAAGGTTTAGGTTTATGACGCCCCTCCAAACCCAAATCTACTAAATACGTTTTAACGTCTTCCCTCCTATGTTTCGGTTTACCCATCAGTACAGTGTTTATTATCATTTTAGGGATTCGATCGTAACTGAGTACCACAACCTTACACGCCCATCTTATACACCGCAATGCTATAACTTGAATGATATTTACCAACTGCAGTTTCCTCAATTCAGCGTTCTGTAGCCTTCTAAATTCTGCAGTTAATTCATCCTTTATCAGACATTTTACATAATACTTTATTTTCATAGACTATGAGGCATTGTTCTTCCGTTTATGTACGAGGCCAAGCTTCGCATTTATAGAAAACTGTCGGAAAGTAATAGTTATGTAAATTAGCTCAATCCTCCCACCTACGTTTTGGTCTACCACTCGGACGTTTACCCGTTGGCTCAGTATTTATTAACATTTTAGGAATTTGTTAATTCCTAAGCACTAGAACCTTACATGTCTATATTATTCACCGCTTTGCTATAACCTTAATTTTATTTACCGGGTACTGTTCACTCAATTATAGAGCCGTCCGTAGCTCAAGTGGTTGATGGCAGGTCTTAACAATCTCAGAACTGTGGGCGGCGCCGTTTCGAATCCGGCCTGGAAGTTGATTTTTTTCATTAAATGGTGGTAGTCACCTGTAGATAAGAATAGGAAGGAGGTAAAAAAAAAAAATGCAAAAAGAAAATAGTTCGCTCTATTGAGCGTTCTAAATTCTCCATTTAACTCATCCTTTTTTACGTACGAATATTACACTTTCATAATAATACTTTATTTTCAAAAACCATAGGGCACTGTTCTTTCCTTTGTGTAAGAGGCTTTGTTTCGAATCCATAAAGAACAGATGGAAGGATAATTGTTTTGTAAATTCTAGCTTTTAAGTTTTTGGACAAAATACGTGAACTAAACAATTTCGAAATTGAAAAATAACAAGCATTTCCCGCCTTCATTTTCGTTTTTTCGAATTTCGTTTTTTAGTTACCGTAGAACCCTAATGCTTAAACTAGCCTACCTGATCAATTTATTCCCCCCCTTTATCTATATCATCGAAATTGCTCCCGTTTCTACTGCTGACCATACATTTTGTTTTATCCTGATTTATTTCGAAGCCTAGTTCCTTACTAGAGTTTTTCAACGTGATTATATTTAGTTATAGTTGAAGCAGCATTTTTTGTTTTTTATTTTAGTATAAATTTTAAGACCTATTCACTCATTGCAGTAGAACTAACTACTAACTACTTCTACTTATGCAAACAAGGTGGAATGAATAATTTATGACATGCTTATACATGTTACCGAGTGCTTTGAGGAGCTGCCAAAAGATGAAAAGATAGGACTTTATAGTGGCCGTGGGATAGGACCTCCTCGAGGGATGGCTTCATTATCCTGCAAGTTGTTCTTGAAGAAAGTTATCACCGCTCTGGAGTGGGCCCCCCTCACTTTGGTAATTTGGCAGCTCCTAATTCGGAATATCTTCTTCCAGTTTCTTGATTAAAAATAGCCACTTTATATACAGCCTTGTTCAGCTCCTGTCTGAGCTTATCAACGTTCGTGTGGCTAATTATCTTTTTATTTATTACTGCAATTCTAGTGGGAACAATTCCTTTCAGAACTCTTTACTTAGGTTGTACTTCAGTTGGCCAAAGTTATCTTAGATAATAAATAACAATTAATAAATAACAGATTTCGTATTCAATTATTTATTACTAGATATCTCCTAATAAAATCATTCGTCATCTGAAAAAAAAGCAATAATTTTAATTTATCTTATATAATTATTTTTTAAAAAGTATTAAGTTATTTATTTTATAATAACCTATTATATATAATTGTATAATTCATTGTTGGGTATATTATTATTTATAATTACTTATAATACCGAATCACTTGCTGGTATCGCTAGAGTGGACTAAATTTGAAATAATTATAATTATAATGAACAAAATGGAATAAAAACTTTCTTTTACTAATTATGAAACAATTGATAATGTTTGTTTTTCCGAAAGGTTACAATATAATTGTTTTAATTTAGATTAATTTTGGCTATTGCTATGCTTACAAAGAATAATGGTAGGGATTATAGGTTACTTACTTTGGATGATACGATGGAAGACAGGTGTCTCTCCAGGGCTCTGTTTCATAACAAATTACAAGCTAATACTATTAGTCTTGTAGATTTATCTTAATTCAATTACATAGACTTGTACAATAGTAACTTGTACTTTAGTATTTTTCAATTCCTGTAATATCACTAATAGTTATCCCTATCATGAAAAAAGTAAGTATTAGTATTATTACCACACTAGTTTCTACAGTTGTACTATGAACTAATACTATTAGCTTTCATTATGAAACAGGTTCCTGGTCTTTTCCTGTCATCGCCGCAAGGATACCTTATTCTAAATTTTTTTTTCAAATTACAAAAACAGTCATACCATCAACACAAGCGCTCTAATTTACACAAAAGATGGGGATGTATTGGTATTAGTATCTAGTGGTGGAACTAGCCCTAGCTGTTCTGTTTGCTAACTTTCCTTTCCATTTTGGTGTACTAAGACTCATTTCTTGGAAGCGCAGAGAGACAAATAATAACTACCCCAGGTGGAAATCGAATCCAAAACCTTTCAATTCGGTCGCTATGTAAGGTAGTAAGTGAACTGTGATTCGCGCACCGCACAAGACCTTTTTTTGAGTATAAATGTCCTGAAGAAAATAGGTTTGGACCTGCGTGTACGGGATTTGATGAAATTGATTTAGAACAAACACCTGCTCAATCCCTGAAAATCTCGTAAAAATCGAAATAATGGCACAATCGATTATTTCCTACCTCTGATTTAACTACAGACATACATAGGCGTTGATGATCATTGTATTTTAAGCCCTAAAACTGTAACTAACATCCACAGATAGTACATGAGCCGAGCTGAAAAAAGGCAGGTATTTCCTTTTAATATGAATTAATATCGAGAAATGTATATCTTTAAAACCATTTGACTTACAAATTTCTTCCAGCACTCAAATAAAAGCTAGTTAAATGGGCTATAAAGTAAACTACTTTATAGCCCATTTAACTAGTTTTTTTTAAGTTCATAGGATATGATATTTGAGTATTGATTTCTAGTTGTTTGGACAGACTTTTTGGATTTATAAAAACTATATATATTTTTTTTTAATAATTTATTTATTGTTATTTACAACTGTATAAAAATAAATACAATAAGTAGGTGACATAGGGACATGATAGAACATGTGGAAAATCTATCCATTGATAGAACTCCAATAACATTTCTAGAGAAGATCTCGAGGCCATCTTCTTTTCAGACGCCTAGGAGGATTATGAGGTAATGAAGGAGAAGCCAGGTTAGAAACAAGTGGATTTGGGTGGTTGGGAAGTTTATCATGGAAGGAATGATATCTGGTTCTGGCCAAATCAGCAATATATGGAACCTTTAGGTCCTGATGGATGATTTGTTTTGTGACAAAGTAAGGAGCATTAAGGATTTTACGAAGGATTTTGGACTGTAAGGATTGGATTCTGGAGGAATTTAATGGTTTAGTGGAGGAGAAGGTAGGTTAGAAACAAGTGGATTTGGGTGGTTGAGAAGTTTATCATGGAAGGATTGGTATCTGGTTCTGTCAAAATCGGCGACACATGAGACAATGAGGTCCTGATGGATGACTTAATTCGTGACAAAGTAAGGAGCATTAAGGATTTTAGACTGTAAGGATTGGATTCGAGAGGAATTTGATGGTTTAGTGGAGCCCCAAAGTTTAACTCCGTATGTCCAGATAGGCCTTATAACAGTCATTTAGATCAGTCTTTTGTAATGGATTAGCAATTTAGACCGTTTGTCTAGTAAATGTTTTAATAATCGGAATCGAAAGCAGTCTCCTGTCTTTTCAGTCTTGTATTAGAAAAAAAATAGACGTACAGATCTGCGCACACTTAAAATAAGGGAAATTTAACTTAGCATAAAGTAGGTTATGACCCTTTTCTTCCTAGGAGTAGTATTTTTATAATATTTACATATGAATTTAAATATTTAAAAATGATATTTTATTCGAACAACTATAAATCAATTTAATTTAGCAAATATCATGAAAACTATAATACTTGAAAATATAAGTGTCATATTTACATTAAGCTATCTCTAATTTGAGTTCTAATAGACATTTCTAATGTTTATTTAGGTATAGATTTCTCAAAATAAATTCACTAACTACTAATTTTTCAGTGCATTTTTTATAAAATGTTGCTTTTTAAAATACGTCGAGAACTATTGAAGGTAAATAGCTCTATCAGGCCTAATATTTCAGCAAAGTTACTCTTCTTTAAATGATGTTCTCTTAGAATTTTTATTGTTGTAGTAGTTGTTGAGATATAGAGCTCCGAAAAAAAAAATTATTTTTAAGGTTTTGAAACAGCCTTTTTTTTTTTATTCCCCCTACCTAAACATGACAGACATATCAATTTTGACTAGTAATTATACGTATTTTTCATTGATGTAATAAAAAATTGGGGTAAAATAAATACCTTTTCTCTCCTCATGGGCCCTTGTTCTGAGACAGACATGGAACAAAATTTGTTTCTTGTTATTTAAAACGTAAAATGTGAATATAAATTTTAACAATTGAGAATAAAATTATTTTTTACATTTCGTGTATGGATATAGAGCTTCCTTCCCCCGGTATCCAGACAGCAAAATAAAATTATTTGTGGAACCCAAGCGATGGGTTGAGCCGGGATATGTTTTGAAGAGTTAAATCATTTTGGGCGGACAATAAGCTCGTAGATCAGGCTTGTTGACAAGATTCCCTGTTTTTCTCAGAGTATTCTCTTCTGAGTTATTAGTTGGCTTTGAGGAAAATTAAACCGAATGAATCTTTTTTTCTTTTGTTTTTTCTCTCCTTAGGGGGCTAAATACACAGGTCCTGGGACATGCCATGTGAATACAAATTGTCTGCATAACTAAAGAATCGAAGGTCGTCACAAGGCAACATGGCCTCTTAGTGGCAAGTTATAATTAATAATATATTTAAATACCTGAGTCGAGTTTTAAATACTAGAGTGAAGGAGCGGTGTTGTCATGGAAACAACTTAATAACTTATTATAGGATATAATTATTCCATTAATAAAAACCTGCTCCGTTGAACCCATCATGATACGTACGCATTCCCTTTCTTTCAGCTTTTTAAACCTGTTCTTTTTTAAGTTTGTTATTTGTTTTAACTTATTTATTAATTTAATTATTTCTTTGTTTATTTGAACGCAGTGGCACTGTGGTAAGGCACGATGCTACTAACTCCAAAGTAAATTGGATACCCTTAATTGGGTAAAAACAAGCGGTCAAGCGTGATTCTGATCACCTCCTTGTACAACCATTGGTCTACTAACAGTACTTCCTAACAAAGTACTGAACCCCTGAGCCTACTATCTACGTAGGAGTAGTAGTTTTCATATTTGCTAAAATAAATTCATTTCTAATTGCTGGGATAAAATTCATATGCGAAATGTTCATATTCTAATGCAAATAACTTAAAAACTACTACCACTACGAAGATAAACTTTATAGTAAATTCAACAAGCTTTAATTTGATTGAGTGCTGACAGAAAACTGTACGTCTAATAGTTTCTTAGATGTATTTTTTCATAAATCAAAAAAAAAATGTCCGAACAACATGAAATCAACATTTTACGAACTTATTTTGGAAAATGTCATGCCATGAAAATTGTTTTTCAGTATATATTTCATGAAATGTTGCTTTTTAAAACACTGTTTCTCAGGAACTGTTGAACGTAAATAGCTCTATTAGGAATCACATTTTAGCAAATTTACTCTAATTATTAAGTTTTCTAATGTTGTAGCTAGTTTGAAAGATATAGAGCTCCGAAAGAAAAATTAATGTTTTTTTAAGATTTTGAAACAGCAGCCATTTTTTATTCCCCTTACCTATACTTGGCAGACTCATAAATTTTGAATAGTAATTATACATAAACTGTACGTCGATTTCGACTATTAGATCACTTACTAGACAAACGGTCTAAACTTCCAACACATTACAAAAGACTGATCTACATGACTGTAATAAGGCCAATCTGGACATATGGAGTTGAACTTGGGGCCTGCACTAAACCTTCGAATTCCTCTCGTATTCAACCCTTACAATCCAAAATCCTCAATGCTCCTTACTTTGTCACAAATAAAATTATACATAAAGACCTTAATGTTCCCTATGTAACCGATCTAGCCCGAACCATATATCACTCCTTCCATTATAAACTCTCTAACCTCTCAAACCTCCTAGTTTCTAATCTTGCATCCTCTTCCATTCCTGACAATCCTCCGAGGCGCCTGAAAAGAAGATGGCCACGAGACCGGCTAATGTAAAATGTCATTAGAGTGCTACCAATATACGCCTGTAATACTCCAATTTAACTTAGATCAGATTTACTAAATGTATTATAATGTACAGTTGTAAATACCAATAAATGAATATTAAACAAAAAAATATACGTAGTTTTCATTAAAGTTAAAAAAAATGGGGTTTAAATAACTGCCTCTTTTCTACCGGGCTGTTGTTCGATCACCCTTTGATATCTCATTTACAAGTAAGCACCAGCCAGACTGATAGCCACGTCAATCTTACTTATTATGAAGACTGTCATTCCAACTGACCTCTTCGGGGATCACTGTAGGATTACTATGAAAGCATAAAGTCCATAATAAATAATGATGATATGATCTCTGAAGGCTTCTATATCCAACTAGAACCTTCTTCCATCAACCAACAAACATTACTTTTCTTTAAAATATTCCCAAATATTAATTAAAATGTTAATTTTTTTCTCCCATGGATTATGTTCTTTTATATTTCTTATATATCCCGATATCCTTAATCCAACCCATCTTGAACATGTTTAAGCAGAAATTACAATTCCACTCCAAATGACCCTTCCTCCTAATGTCTTTCATCCCTCAGAAATAATGAACATCATCTACCAATTACCTTCTAAAAAAGCTCCTGGCCACGATCTTATCACAGCACACATTCTGAAACAGCTCCCTCGTAAAGCCATTCAATTCCTTACCTATATCTATAATGCTACCCTCCGATCCACCTATTTCCCTGACCCTTGGAAAATGTCTATAATAAAAATGTTTCCCAAACCCTCCTAGCCACTTGAATATCCATCTTCCTACCGTCTTATTTCACTCCTGCCCATTATGGGCAAAATCCTAGAAAAACTCTTATTAAAACGCCTCTATCCAATCCTTAACTCATCATGTTATTCCTGACCACCAGTTTGGATTTAGAACATACCATTTTACCATACAACAGAGTCATCGAGTGGTTGATGTCATATCTTCCACATTGGAGCGCGGTATGTACTGCAAGGTAGTCCTTTTATTCCTTTTAAGGTACTTTTTAACTCAGAATCTTAGCACACCCACCGCTGACCTTACTTAGATTTCCGATCTCCTCCAAGTTGGTGTGTTTTATATTTTATTCTTTTCTTTTTCTTCCCCCTTCTCCTTCTGTATGCTTTTCTTATTTTTCCTTATCCACGTTATTAGTTTTGCTCACAATATATTATTATCGTCATCATTTTCTAATTACTTCTTAGTCTTTATTCTTGTTTTTTATTTATTACTTACATATATTTTCTTTCTCTTTGTTTTTTCGGTAACTTTTTAAATTATTATTATTTTTATTATATTAAAATATTTCTTTGCATTGTATAACTTTATATTTTTATTTCCTTTATAATGTAATTTATTTACTTTAATCATTCTATATATCTTATTATTCATTATGGTTGTTTATTGTTCTTAGCCCTGACGAAGGCTAGAAATTCTGGCTAACAAATAAGTTTTTTAAACTTATTTGTGTTATTCTCTGACCGCACCGCTACTATATTCTCATATACATAATAAATAAAAAGTTAATAAATAATATGAAGCATTTTGAAGTACTAAATCTAATGCGGAGTCGACTGAGGTATCGGCATTGGGATATAATGAACAGCCTCATACCCTCGCGAGATTTATAGCACTCGATAACGACCAGTGCGGGGACATTATCAGCCAGCAGGAGCCAAAGAAAAAGTTGAAAAATGGCCGCGCGCCATAAACCCTGGCAGCGAAAGAAAGATGTCCGGAAAAAATTTAGTCGCCGTCAAATAGCTGTCGGGGTTTAATCTTTGCATGTTCAACAAGTGGGTATGTCTTTAATAGGTCTCTAGTTTGCTTTTAGCATTATTTAATAGGAGCGTTGTGGCACCGTGGTAAGGTGCGATGCTACCAACTCCAAGGACCCGGTTGGGCAGGAAATTATTTTCTGTTACACTGTAGCCGTGTGTCAACCCTGTGGGTTCTGGAGCCTTCCTGGGGATAAAAATCTGGAGGTTGAGCGTGATTCTAGTAACAGTAGTTCCTTACAAAGGTACAAAGGTTACTGAACCCCTGAATCTTCATGGGTTGTAGTGGTACTGATTTTAATTTTTAAAAATAAATTGCCTAAGTTAGGCATTACATTAGCAAAGTTCTTTTATAAAACTAGTTGGGCGAGGAATATGATAGTGTTATAGCACAGCTTTGTCAAAATAAAAGTTCTTTTATCAAAGTTAGGCCTCGTCCTGTCTAAATACATAAAAATCGATATTAGTTCCATCGTACTTTATGCAGTGTCATACCGTTCATCCGATTATAGGTTGTTTTTTGGATTAAAAAAAGTTATTAGAAAAATTAAATATTTTTGGCACGTGCCTAAAAAAGTATTCATTTTTTTTTTCTTCTTTAGTATATGACAATAAATGTTTTTCGTTTTTCATATTTAGATAATATTATTTGTGGGGTTATTTAATTCGATGAAAATAAAATTATTCAATTCGGACAATTATTAGCCAAGATACAGCCTGTTGAACATATTAAAAAAATATGTAGAATTTTGGCAGTTTCTATTTGAATTTTGTTAATTTTTTATCATAACTTGAAAGCAGTACACCGCTGAAGTCTTGATGCCTACTCTTTCAATCTATATTAACATTTAGATATAACGGCGTTAGAAGGGCGAAGGGCTAAGTATTGCTTTCAAATAAAGGATACCCTTTCTAACGTTTTATTTTATAGCTCTGGTTTTGATGTGTTTAATTAGATCCTGTTCGTGCCCTTTGCTGCACTTTATAGAGCCCTAAATCACCCTCAGGTCTGGTGTATATATATATATATATATATATATCAGTCCTTGTGAAGTTATAGTTAATGTTATTTACCGCAATAAACAATTTAATATATATATATATAAGTAAGGAATTTATTAAATCGATAATCCAATTTGTAAATAACTAAATACAGTAATTTTTATCAAAGTATTCAATTAATCTATTTACATTCCTAAATCAAGCTATTGTTATACATCGCCGGGTCTGCTAGTACTTCATAAAATATTTCCTGAGCTGTTTAATTGCTACCATACTCGACAGGAGGATGTGCTGGCGTATAGCTACTTCAGAATATGAAGGTTGTGGGTTGATTATCCCATATTATTAATTATTTCAAAATTATTTCATTTGATAAAAAGGAGACTTAGAATCTTTCTATCTAGCCAAAAAAAAAAAAAAAAAAGTTAGCCCACCGTTTAGAAAAAGTCGTAGCGGGGAGCCTCTCCAATTTGAGTCAGGGATTTGAAAATTTGAATGTGAATTGAGTTAGAGTAATGTGCATAGTGAATTTAGTCCTAGTGAGTTTCTTTTGGGGGTCCCAACTTTTTGCTCTCTCACTGACAATATGATATTTTCAATATCGTATTTTAGCCCTTCAATTAATTATGTTCGTTCCTATTAAGATCAATTTTATGGCAGATATTATTAAAATAAATAAACATAATATTATAACTCAAATAGTAAATAAACTATTTATTATGTGCCAACACATTGGAGGGCTACATCAGAGTTGGAAAAGATACAAGGAGAGACATGCTTTATTTAGCCATGTTGGCTAAATACACTGGGTTGCTACAGTACACCATACCGATCCATCAATTATCATATATGTACTACATATATTAACATGATATAACAACAATTTTTTTCCACCCTTTTACAATGAATAATTTACTATACACACTAGATACGGTATATTAAAACTATTTTTCTTTCCTTATTTAACAATTTCATTCCATTTGACAATCATATTTCATTTATTTGGCAGTTTTATTCTTCCTATTCACTCTTTCATACGATGAATAAATTAAAAAAAGAATTGATAATTAAATAGCAGTATAAAATCAAATCAAAGACACTATATTCACAACAGTAGGTCAGTTTAAAAAAAAAAGAATATATAGATTTGGAAAAACAAAAAAAAGTTATTTAAAAGAAATAATAAATAAAAAGTCAAGATAAAATAGTATACTCACCTTTAAGGATGGAGGAAAACAGGAGGAATGATCTGAAGTCGGCTGCAAGGTATCAACTGGGTAGGGGAGTGGAGGAATTTGACAGTTAATGAATGACCTTTCAAGCAAGCGTATAGACACAAAAGTAATAGATGCAGGAGTTGAAGAAGTTCAGAAGGGACCATTCTTTACCCTTTTTGAAAACATCCTCAGGTGCAGAAGATGGGCTACTCAAAGGGAGTGAGTGGCCTTTCAGGTGGTTGGGTAGCAGAACTAGACATCGGCTGAGTGGCCTTTCAGGTGGTTGGGTAGCAGAACTAGACATCGGCTGAGTGGCCTTTCAGGTGGTTGGGTAGCAGAACTAGACATCGGCTGTGTGGCCTTCCAGGTGATTGGGTAGCAGAACTAGACATCGGCCTGGAAGGCAGCACACTCTTCAGGCGTCAGTGAGGTGCACATTCCTTCTCTTAGTTACAAAAAGTCCAAGTACTTACAACTGCGGCTATCTGCCGGATCGTCGCATTGATGGCCGGTTTTAAGCCGCAGTGACGCGTGCGCGGAGATTGCCAACTCGTTACGCTGGCCAATCAGAGAATTTGCTTCGGTGTTGGGAGCGACTTTATGTGTACTCGTTATATATACACACTATCAGCTGATGTGGCCTCCTGTCACTGACTGGTAGTAACTAATATATTTGTCTTTAAAGGGACTGGCAGGGTTGAGCAAGATATTTCACTCTACTGAAAATGTTTACTTAAAAACAAAAAGTAGTTAAAATATACCATTTCCGACGAATTGTAGTTACAGGGTTGATGACATTTGTCCAAATATAGAAACTTTCGGTTCTGAAATAATGTAGGGAAACTTCGAGAATAATATTTAAAATTATGTTTCGGCGGAAGAAAATACATTAGCCGGTGAAGGTTGTATAAGAACTTTTTGAAAAGTTTTAAATTAAGTAGCGAGCCTTGAGGAAGAGATGGCGCTCGCCTACTTTCCGAGTTGAAGGGAGCGAAACTTCTTGATTAATAAAAAATATAAACAAGGACAACTTCTTAAAAACGAAATCCGGGTTAAGATTTAGTAATTGGACCTGCAAGATTGACCGCAGTCAGGCACAGTAGACTGTGGTCAATCTTGCAGGTAGATCAGAAATATTTGAAGTATTCAGATGAACTCCTTTACACTCCTCTAATTCCCGCCATTTCCATTACCAATAAACTTTCTTTTTATCGCCTCTTTAGCTGGAATATTCTGCTCGGAAACTCGGCATCTCTAGAACTTTTAAAATATAATTGAACTGAGTTTTCAGCGTGTAGGTATAGTGTGTACATTGAGGGAATATATGTTGTCTGACTCATTGTTATTTACAACTGTATAAAAATATATACAAGTAAATTTGCTGTAGGTGACATAGTGACATGATAAAAACATGTGGAGAATCTACCCACTGATAGAACTCCAATAACGTTTCTAGAAGAGAAGATCTCGAGGCCATCTTCTTTTCAGACGCCTAGGAGAATTATTAGGTAATGAAGGAGAAGCCAGGTTATAAACAAGTAGATTTGGACGGTTGGGAAGTGTATCATGGAGGGAATGGTATCTGGTTCTGGCCAAATCGGCAACATATGGAACATTGAGATCCTGATGGATGACTTGATTAGTTACAATTTTGGACTTTAAGGATTGGATTCGGGAGGAATTTGATGGTTTAGTGGAGCCCCAAAGCTCAACTCCGTATGTTCATCTTAAATATAAATTTATATTTCGCATCCAAATATATAAAAACGTTTTGCAGGTTGTTCTGACCAGGCCATTAATTGGAGTCAAATTATCCTATAAAACAATAGGGATTCATATTAATAAGCTTACCTTAACTAAAGTTTAATTACCTAACATGTCACTTTTCCATCAATTTTTAATTACAGATGAAGTTAATTGACACTATAATGCAATATTTTTAACCTTCCTTACGTTGTTATAATAATTACTACACTGAAGGCCTAACAAACCCGAAGGTTCGAAGCCGATAGCTCCCTTACTGTAAGAGGGCACGTGTTTAGTTCAGGTATTCCCCGGAGTAAAAGTCGGGGGATATTACCCAAAGTAATTTTTGCATGGCTGCTTTAAGACGTGGATTGTATTAGGAATAAATTACAACTTTCATGAACAAAATAAAATGCCTCAATTCTTGTATGATTTATGAAAATTGATGATAGTTTGCCAAGGATGATTACAATTTGTATTATTGTTTTAGATATCAATTTTGATGGCTGATTACATTAGTGAATTAGATTACAATTACTTGATGTTTATTTATAGTGAGGACTTGTTCTTCTGCTTAGTTCCCTGCCTGGTGTTCCGCTAAACTTGTTCGCTCATCCTGAGAAATAGTTGACTGCCTGTTGCCCTAGACAGCTTGTGTTCACTTGTCTCTTTACTCTCAAGGGGTACATAGCTTACTTCTTTTTTCTCCCACGAGATGGCAGCATTTTCATAATTCTATTCAAATGTGAAGTGGGACATTTTCCCCAAACGCCACGTCTCGGATGCATAAAGAACCCTGGAAAGGATAATAGTTTTATAAATTATAATTTTTAAGCTTTTAGATAGAAGGCGCGAGCTAAGCAGCATCGAAATTGAAAAATAACAAGCATTTCCGGTCTTCAACCTAGCTTTTATTTCCTCATTAATATCTAGTTACCATAGAACTTAACCTGTAAGGATTGGATTCTGGAGGAATTTGATGGTTTAGTGGAGCCCCAAAGCTCAACTCCGTATGTCCAGATAGGCCTTATAATAGTCATGTAGATCAGTGTTTTGTAATGGATTGGCAATTTAGACCGTTTGTTTAGCAAATGTTGCAATAGTCGGAATCTACGAGCAGTTTCTTTTTAGTCTTTTTAGTCTTATATGAGGATTCCATGTCATTCGTTTGTCGAGATGTAGCCCTGATATAACGGATCTGTTCGACAGAAATAAGTGGGGTATTACTAAAGGATACTGTTGGACAAGAGGTCATGGGTTTACGTCGAAGGGTAAATGTGATTTAGTGGAATTTATTTTAATCCTCCAATTTTAGCACCATTCTTCAAGGATGGTGAAGTGGGATTGGAGGGTTTGGGATACAATGTAAGGATCATTGTTCACTGACAATAGACATGTGTCATCGGCATATTTGGTGAGGATTGTGTTAGGATGGGTTGGGATGTCATCTGTGAAAAATGTATAAAGAATAGGACCAATAATTAAACATATCTGCCTATTCAAACGTATTCTACTCCTATATCTATATCACCGACTTTGCTTGTGTTTCTGCTAACCATGTATAACTCTGCTATAATACCTACAGAATAAGACAAACAGTAATGAGGAAGGGTTAACCATTTTAAGGAAATTAATGTTTCTTAATTATTATGAGAAATCAATGATGCAAAATTTTCACTAAATACAGTTATAAGGGATCCTTAAATTAGCATGCTTCAAAATGTGTTTAAACCTGCGGCATCTAAAGAAATCAATAGAGGACAATATGAGGAGGAAATTAGCGCCCTCTAGGAGGAAAAAGCTTCGCGGCTAAGGTCGCGTTTCTTCCTAATTAATTAGTTAATTAATTGAAAAGCAGATCAAAAGTCAATTATTGTTTCAATAATGCTCACTTCCTCTTGGCTTTTTTTTTTGTTTCTAAAAGCCAGGAATTTAAGCTCCAGGAAAATGAGTAAATGATAAATTCAAAATGACTTTGTTGAACAATTATCAGCAAAGATAAACTTTCGCCGACTATCACTTAGATTAAAACTTGCTAAAAGATTTATTGCGTCGCACTGTGCAAATTATTCAAAACATTTATTTTAATATTGGAAGATTGTTGATTGAGGCTGTGTATTATATAAAAGAAAAATGGTCTGGTGCGGTCAACAGAATACTAATTAAACTATTTATTGTGAGCCAATGATTCGTCCCACTTAGCAGGGCTTCATCTGGGCTTCAAGGAACAGTTGTAGGTTACATTCAAAGGTATGCATTTACATGCAAAGAAAAAGTGAATTAATAAGTGCATTACTGTGAGGAAGAAAAGTAATTCGTGTTGGGTCTTACCTTTTACTACCTTTGAAATTTTAAGGTTAGCTTTTATGTTTATTTGTTATTTATGAGTTATCCATTCTAAAAAAGGTTTTTTAACTCGTTTTTAAATAGCTATTTTAAATCCGGAGGTGAGGGGCCTCCTCATGTTGTATCGCATAGAAGATAAAAATAAAGAAAATTAATTAATAAAGACAATAGATAATGGTGAAATAATAAGAAAACAGTCAGAAGTCGAAAAGAGAAGTGTGGGGAGGGGGAGGGGGTGCATCAGAAGATGGAGTCATAAGGTGATGTTGATAGGGTTTTTGGAACCTTTCCTGCCCTGCCACCTCGCAGGAAGGGGGGAAACACTCTGTCCTAATATACAGTTTCATATATATATATATATATATATATATATATATCCCACCTTCTACTTTTTTTTTTTGGATTGGAATTTTAATGTGATTTGGTACACAACAGTCGTTAGTGGTCTATGTTCTGAGAGTAATCAGATTTCTAACACTTATGTATATATATAATCTCTTTCCACTATATTTGGACTCTTCCTATACCCACCTTTGGATCAGATGGGCTTAAGTTTTCAATGTATAGCTTAGGACTGTACCATAGGAGTGGGAAATGTATTGCAACCAGAAGTTCAAAACTACTAAATATTTTTTCGCTGTTTTTAAGATTTATACACCTCTAAAACCTCTCCTATTAGTTAGTCTTAGAGTCCCGACATTTTTCTCCCTCCAGCAACATTATGATGTTTCCAATATTGTACCTTCGCTCTTCAATACATTGTTATTGCTCTTATTAAGATGAAATTTATCAAAGAAACGTAAACATAAGCAATCTAAGTTGTGGATGACCGAAATTCCTACAATTGGTGCTACATAACCTATACAAATGTATTTCGAGATATATTTGTGCTGTGTTAAGTAAAAAATAACTAAACAACATTTGAAACTAAGCATTAAACTTTATCAAAAGAATTTTAAAATATACAAGTTTAAACAAGAGCAAATTATTGAATCCAAAGACTTGGAAACGTCTAAATCCAAAAGCTCTTTTTATTATTTTAAAATTGTGTTGCTAATACATTCTATTTACTTATTATTATAAAAATAAATAGTGAAACATTGTTTTTTTTTATTACTTTAATGAAAACTATGTATAATTGCTAGTCAAAATTTATGAGTCTGCCAAGTATAGGTAAGGGGAATTAAAAATGGTTGCTGTTTCAAAACCTTAAAAAACATTAATTTTTCATTTGGAGGTCTATATCTTAAACGCTAACAACACTAGAAAATCTAAAAGAACATTATTTAAAGAAGAGTAACTTTTCTGAAATATTAGCCCTAAAAGAGCTATTTACGTCCAATAGTTCTCGAGATATAGCTTTTTAAAAAGCAAAATTTCTTAAAAATCTACTGAAAGATTAGTAATTAGTTAATTTATGTTGAGAAATAGTTCTCAGGAACTATGTGACGTACGGATGTCTATTAGCACTCAAATTAAAGCTAGTTTAATGTATTATAAAGAAGTTTGTGACCTTTACCTTCGTAGGAATAGTAGTTTTCATGATATTTGCTAAGATAAATTGATTTGTAGTTGTTCGGACAATAAGTTAGATTTATGAAAATTTCATTTCAGAAACCATTGCAAGTACTGATGTCTGCCAGTGCTCAAATTAAAGCTAGTTAAATTGACAACAAAATAGTTAATTAAGTTTATCTTTGTAGGAGTAATAGTTTTTATTATATTTGACAACATAAACTCTCAAAATGTTAATTTCTAGTTTTTCGTATAAAATGATGGATTTTTGGAAAAATATATCTCTAGATCCATAAGACGCACTTATGTCTGCCAACACTCAAAATAAAGAAATTATTGTGTTTTCTTATGTTGTTCCTACTTTTTAAGATATAGAGCTCCGAATGAAAAATTATTTATTTTTATCGCTTTGAAACTGCCGCCATTTCTTATTCCCCCTACCTATAATACCTACAATTTCAGGCCAATTTGTACCAGCCCGTCCAAATAAACCATCAATATGCTTGCACATGCTCGAATTTTTCACTATTTGGCAAACGTGTAGAGACACAGTTATATACACATATCACACTAAATGTGAGTGACCTTAGATGCTAAAGTCTATTATGTTCCAGACAAATGCCTGGATCTCATTTGTTCTGATAGTTTTCTGAAGAACTTTAAAACTATTTGCATTCTGATTTTTAATTCTAAAAAATAAACTTTTTCGTAAACATTATCTTTCTTATCTCTTGAGTAGATATCTGTGGAACCATGAACGTGCTCAAAACTGAACCGTTTTATCATCTTCTAGTAAAACTTTTATTATTATTTGTTCTCTTTAATTACACTGGATTTAAAGGATTGGAACATTTTTTGAGGCGCAGAATTTTTATTCGTAATATTTTTTGCTCTGAATTTTGTGTTTATGAAATATATAGTAAGGTGATGTGGTCGTGAATAATTTATAATCTTTGTTTCCAAGGGAAAAATATGGTTTGAGGTTCACTGTGTGCTAAGTCTCCCAAATATGCTTGTGATCTTAGAGCAATGTTTTCCCTAAATTTGACTTACTGTAAGCGCCACTTCATATTAACCATTTTATATTTTTCTTAAAACAATTTTGATTAAACTCATCATATTAAGTGGCCCTTAGGCAAGTGGTACTTAAATAGTTACTCTTTATTATTATCAAATTGCTTCCTGAAAGCCGTTCGTAAGATGGCTCATAAAAAACATTTAATGAACCAACCTTTAAATTGATTTGAATTCTTCTAAAGTTGCAAAGTATCCATTGGAATAAAATTAGTCTATACTATAAATGAATCGCTGGGTTGAGAAACCCCGTGTGGGTGATGTTTTATCTGGGTATTCACATTGTGGGTGATATTTTAAATTTGGCGGGTTTCCATTCCATTGAAATAAGCACGTGTTTTTGGGTGCATAATCCCCACAAGTCCTACGCATTTGATCTGTTCTGTAAGGCTGCCAACTTATCATTTAGTTGAGGAATGTTTTAGGTCACTAACTTAAGGGGTTTATTTTCTCAAAGAACAAAGCGATTTATTTGGATTCAGCAGGATTGTGATGAAGGGAAATTAGTTTAGTTTAATTTCTCTTTCGCACAACGGTTTGGTATTTCTCAGCACATACAAAAAAAAAAAAGAGCAATGAATTATATTTCAGTTTTATTTATTGTATTTTAACTAAATTAATTATATTAACTAAAAAAATACTAGTAATTGTCCTGCTATTTATAGTACACTAGTATTTATACAGGTTAGTCGAAAATGTATACACTAGGGGTATCATGACGTTGTGTTAAATGTAAAATGTTATAAGTATAGGGTTGTGAGGAGCCCTATTTAAAGTCATGTTAAATTTTAAATGCAGAGGAGCTCTCAGCGGATTTTCTGTGCAACTTGTTTTATAACCTGTCCTTCCAGAACTTCATATTATTGTTTACTTCTGAGTTTTGACAAAAGTAATTTGTTACAACACGCCTAAATTGAGTGAAAGGTTGATCTCCTAACTTGTGAAAAAGATAATCAAGATGAGCTAATTACAATTGTCATTATATTATTGTTATTGGCATCCATTGCTTCATTATTTTAAAATCCAAATACATTCAAAACAATACTAACACAATCAAAACACAAACCACAAGCAAGTAACCTAACATGACAACAAACAAAATATGGTGACGAGCTCAGCTCGTCTCTTGCTTGACGCCATTCTCCATTTAACAGACTCTCAAAGATGTTACATGTTATATCGTCTTAACATGGTAAAAGAAGGAAATATTTCTCCATTTAACATGAGTTTTTCCAGTTACCACGCTTTAACATGTTAAACTAAAGATCATGAATACCTAGGATAGAATCCTAACAACATTTCTAGATTAAGAGGTTTCGGGTTCAGAAATGTTAACACCATGAAGCGAGGATTTATAGCACTATTTGAAACTACTGGGCAAGTACATTGTCAACTATTGCACTTAGAAGCTCCACTCGGGCTTAAACTTTCAAATTGACTATTAATGCTAACTTCCAAGTTGGGTTAGTAAAGTTCACTTCCATTCCTAAAACCTTTTAGTCAATACTTATATCTTATTTTGTGTCCAATGTCCCTTAAGAAGGAATTACATTTTAATATTAATAAAAAAAAAATCCTTGATGCTCCTTATGACGTCACAAATAAACTCATTCACAAAGACCTTGACATCCCATTCGTTGCAGATTTGACCCAAAACAGATATGCGTCTTTTCATTCCAAACTCCTTATCCATCCTAACCGATTAATTCTTAATCTTTCATCCTTAACAATCCCTGATAATCCTCCGAGGCGTCTGAAAAGAAGATGGCCACGGGACCTTCTAATTTAAATTAATGTTTGAAGTACCACCAATGGGCGGTTCCTTCCCAAGATTTTCAAGTGTATATGAAACATACTACATATTTACCTATTGTATTATTTTGTACAGTTGTAAATTACATTAATTAAATAATTAAAAAAAAGTATTAATAAAATAATATTTATAAGTTTCTTATGGTTTTTTGGACTCCTATTGATCAGAAAACGAATGGACTGATCATGGTAAAATATTTTCGTTTATTGAATAACAAGAGCGTTCTAATCTCTATCGACGTACTATCTAAATTCTCTAAAATCTTAAGGGCGCATTATACATGATTCACATATCATAATAAAGAATCATTTTGAAATAAAATCGATCTTTGTGACTTTCAAAATAACTATTTAATTGTTCAAATAAATTAATTTACATCCAAGTTAGGCCTCAAAACACTCTTTATTATGTCTAACGCTTCGAGCAACCTGGTCATCTTCAAGGACCAATCTTAACTATAAATTTACACCTCACATCTAAAAAGTAAACATATTCTACTGGATATTCTGCCCAGGTCAATAAATTTAGCCAAATGAACATATTTTGTCACTTTTCCATCAAAATTAAAAATTTTTAATTACAGACTACTTTAACAATATTATCACTCTCTTATATTGATAATAGTCTTATGTTATCCTGTAATTAAAAGTTTTAAAATTGAATGAAGAAGTGACAAAATAGTGTGATTTTACTGAAATTAATGACCTGGTCAGAATATCCTGCGTAAAGTTTTTCAATTGTTGGATATGAGGTGTAAATTTCTATTTACCATTGTCCTTAAATCCCACCAGATGACCTTTACTCTCCGTCGTAAACCTCTGCCCTCCTGTCCTACAGTATCCTTTCTAGATATTCCACTAACGCCTGTTGAACTGATTCGATACTTAGGACTCCATCTTGACAAGAGACTTATTTGGAATCCCCACACAAGACAACACCTACTCGACAATTGCTCTAAACTTCTCATTCACTACAAAAAATTATTATACACTACGATAATCAGACCAATTTAGACATATGGAATTGAGCTCTGGGGCTCTACTAAACCATCAAATTCCTCCCGCATCTAATCTTTACAATCGAAAATCCTACGTAAAATCCTTGATGAACAGATATGAGTCTTTTCATTCCAAACTCCTTACCCATTAGTTCTTAATGTCTCATCCTTAGCAATCCCTGATAATCCTGATAATCCTCGGAGGCGTCTGAAAAATAGATGGCCACGGGACTTCCTAATTTAAATTAATTTATGTATTTCTCTCAATTCTCTCGCCAATCCCTGGTATTTCCTAAGCTTTTCCCCCACAGTGGAGCTCATGTTATCGCTGGTGATCCCAAAATCAATAAGTTCCGCTTTCTTTTTTCTTGGATCTATATGGAGGATGTTTGGCTTATTATGGCGTACTGTATGTATTATTATTATTATCATTATTACAGTGAGTCGAGAATCCCTTCCTCACTTCAACCCAGTTGGATCTTTTTGTGAGTTGCCCCTCTTCCCATATGAATCCTATGTTTCTTACGTAGCTCATTAATTCTTTTGGGTCTGTTCTAGAAATGTCTTCAGGTTCCATTCTGTCCTGTACTGAATACTGGCTAGGGCTTCACATTTCCACAGAATGTGCTGTGCGTTTTCTTCTTCTTTCATACATAGTCGACTAGTAAAACCCTCCACACTCATGCCTCATCTTCTGAAGATGATATTTTAAGGGGCAGTGGCCCGTGAAGAGTCCTGTTATCGTCCTCAGTTCATTTCTAGTGAAGTTATGGTATGATTTTGCCTTTTCATCTGATATTTCAATAGCTAGGACTCTATTTCGTGCCTTGTTTCAATGTCCAGTATGTTCCCAGGAATCAACCACCTTCCTGATTGAACTTCCAGATATTTTGCAATATGCCTTAGGGCCAGTTAGCACCATTTCTGATCCTTTCCTTCTGAGGTCTGCCATCTCGTTTCCTTCTATCTTCTCATATCTTGGGGTTCACATCAAGATCAATTTATTGCCTCTGGCTAATTTCTTTAGTCCGTGCTAATTCCGATGCAGACGTTGATGTACGATGGCCAGACAATTCAAAATAATATTTTGGGCCAAGAAGGACTTATAATTCTATTTGTTCCAGTGTAAATCAAGCAAGGAGCGCTTCAAACATGCGCTTAACAAATCCTTTATTCGTAATGGAGCAAACATTGTATTAATATAGCCTCGATTTTTATTAATTGATCGCTGAAGAGTTTGTGATGCGGCATCGTATATTCTGGGCGCCTTGTTGGCTTAAACAAATAAAACCATTAGTAAATATGACTGAAATTTTACACTTTTGTATTATCTAACATTTAGTTTTCTATAAATCCCATTTTTCTATTAATGTTCCAATTATAAATTTTAGAATATATTTTAAACGAAAAACTTATTAAAACATTTTCGTAATCTACTTTGTTCTTAGGAAGATGTTAAAGAGCACCGGTTCCTAAAGTGGGAACGTATAGTATAAGAGCCAGGGCGAAAAAAGGCAGTTAATTCACCACCGTTTTTTATTACTTTAATGAAAACTATGTATAATTATTAGTCGAAATTGATGAACTGCCAACTATAGATAGGGGGGAGAGAGGGGGGGAATGGCGGCCGTTTCAAAACGATTTTTCTTTTGGAGCTCCAAATCTTAAAAATATCAAAAATTATCAACAACACCAAAAAAAACCTCATATAACATCATTTAAAGAAGAGTAAATTTTCCAAAATATGAGCCCTAACAAAGCTTTTCATGTTCAATAGTACCGAAGTACAATTTTTTAAAAAGCAAAATTTCATTAAAAAATGCACTGAAAAATCAGTAATTAGTGAATTTATTTTGAGAAATCTGAATTTAAAAAATCTTTCAACCTACAAATGTATGTATAGTTGACCGTAAAGATTTAAATATAAAAGATGGTGAGGGTTGCGGTCCAAAAAAGAACAAATAGTTTAAAACTATTTTAATGTCCGACGTTGATGTGACGACTGAGCTGTTCAACCGTTCGCTTTGAACAGCCCTGATGAAGCCCTGCAAAGTGGGGCGAAACGTCGGGGATTAAAATGGTTATATACTATTTGTTCTTTTTTTGACCGCAACCCTGACCATCTTCTTATATTTAAATCTTTACGGTCAACTATTTATACATATATAAAGCTAATTTAATGTACTATAAAATAGTTATGATATTTATCTTCGTTGGGCTTGTAGTTTTTATGATATTTGACAAAATAAATTTACAAAATGTTCATTTATAGTTGTTCCTATATAATGTTTGATATTTGAAAAATCTCTATATCCATAAGAAGCACATGTGTCTGCCAGAACTCAAATTAAAGCTTATTTAATGCACTATAAAGTAGCTTATAACATTTATCTTCGTAGGAGTAGCAATGTTTATGATATTTGACAAAATAAATTCACAAGATGTTGATTTCTAGTTGTTCGGACAAACTTCTGATTTAAAAAAAAAATATATATATACAGAGAGCGAAATACTTTATTTATTTATCTATGCTGCCTAAATACATTAGGTTGCTATTTCACACAGCATACTTATCAATCCGTAATCGGACATATATACATTACACATACATGGTATAATCATAAAAAAAAGAGATACAATAATAGGATATAATAAAAAAAATTTTTCACCCCTACAGTTTCCTTTTACAATCCATTTCGGTCTGTACGACAAATACAAATGTTTCATTCATTCCTATTTTTCTTTCTCATTTCTGCTCCTCCAATTTCACCCTTTCACAATTATTCAATTCACCCGTTCAACAAATTCGCTCTCCGGAATTCACCCTCCTAGATCCTCTTCAGTGACCCGCTAAACAAATTCAATATTAGACGGCAATGTGAGATCAGACCATCATTCATAGTCACAGCAGTAGATCAGTTTACCAAAAACAAACAAATAGATACATTTTACGAGAATAAGACTAACACATAGATTAAAAGGAAAATATAATAAAAAACCGGTTACAGGTACTAATACAAATACTTGAATGGATAAATAAGTTTAAAAAAAACGCACACAAAAAAAATAATATAAGGACGTATTAGACGTACTGATGTCTGCCAGCACTCAAAGCACAGCTAGTTTAATGTGCTATAAAGTTGTTTATAACATTTATCTTCTTTATTATCTTCTTAGAGGTAAGAATTTCTCTCCCTTTCTATTTGTTCGGATAAAACTTTTTATTAAAAAAAAAATATATGTTTCATGAACCATAAGACACAGATATGTCTGGCTGCACTCACATTAAAGCTACTTGTTTAATGCACTATAAAATAGTTTATAGCATTTATCTTCGTAGGAGTAGTAGTTTTCATGACATTTGAAAAACAGAGGAATTTTATTCGTATGTGAAAAATCTAGACCACTTGAACATTCCAGACTTTCTTATCTTCCTTAAACGGTCTTATTCTTTTCAAAAAGGATATTTATATTTGTTACTCCGCGACCTCAGGAAACTCTAAAATAGAAATTTTATAGCAAAAGCAATATAAAAATTATTTGTTTATAATTTTCATCTTTCATGAATTTTTTATTTTTCGAATATCTCGAAAAATTGATCAACACTGCAATCTATACAATCCTTTGGGTCGTATAGGTTAAAGTTGTAAGATGAGAGAGTAATTATAAAGATTGATGTTAGAGAACTTGGCACGGCCACTGACAAGGAAGCCGAGACCTAAGAAGTCTATTAGTACAAGATAGAGGCAGCCATTAGAATGGACTCTGTTTACTGAACCACCCGCAACAAGTGTCCTTCGTCTTTTAGCTTTTATCCTCCCCTTGAAATAAAACAAATGTCGAATTTTTAAAAATCTTCCTGTAACGTAAAAAATATATAAATCTAATTCCGAGCCCGGATGACTGATCATTATCTTTTGTTTAAAAGTTGTATTATTGGCAGGCACAAAATTTATATTTCTTATTCTTATCTCTAGAAATTCTAAAATACGAAATTTTAATTTTGTCTTCTGATACTGTTTTCTTGAAAATTGCAAAAATAGCGATAACAACACCATGTCACCATGTTGAGCTTTGGGACTCGACTGTAGCATCAAATTCACTTCTATTTATATCATTTTTAACCCTATCTTAGTATACTTTATTGGCATCCTCCTATAATCGATAATTCTCCTAGGCGTCTGGAAAGAAGATGGTCTCGAGATCTTCTTTAGAAATGTCTTTAGAGTTCTTTCAATTAGTGTCATGTCATTTCATAACTTTATTTTACTTGTTGTTTATATTTTTAATTCATTTATTAATATCAATAAATAAATTTAAAATAAAAAACAAGAAACCTAAACTTTTAGCTCTGTTCAGTTTCCAATGGTTGTTGGAACAGACCTACAGTTAATTAATGAAATGACGATGAGTAACTCCTCTTCGACAAAAGTTTTTATTTTTTTTTTATTGTTTATTTATTGTAATTTACAACTGTACAAAATAATACAATAGGTAAATATGTAGTATGTTTCATATACACTTGAAAATCTTGGGAAGGAACCACCCATTGGTGGTACTTAAACATTAATTTAAACTAGAAGGTCTCGTGGCCATCTTCTTTTCAGACGCCTCGGAGGATTATCAGGGATTGTTAAGGATGATAGATTAAGAATTAATGGGTTAGGATGGTTAAGGAGTTTGGAATGAAAAGACGCATATCTGTTTTGGGCCAATTCTGTAACGAATGGGATGTTAAGGTCTTTGTGAATGAGTTTATTTGTGACGTAATAAGGAGCATCAAGGATTTTACGTAGGATTTTGGATTGCAACGATTGGATGCGGGAAGAATTTGATTGTTTGGTGGGGCCCAAAGCTCAATTCCATATGTCCAAATTGGTCTGATTATTGTAGTGTATACTAATTTTTTGTAGTGAATGGGAAGTTTAGAGCGTAGTTTAGTCAAGTAAGTGTTGTAGCAATCGGAATCTACGAGCAGTTTCTTGTCGTTTCAGTCTTGTGTATGGATTCCAAGTAAGTCTCTTCTTTGACAAAAGTAATTTTAAATTTTTAAACAAACTGAATTAGTGTTTGGAGTACAATGTTCGTTTGTCAAAATAATGCTTTCAAAAGCGGATGTATTAACATTTGATATTAAACTGTTGAATCGAATGGTCGTGTACAGTGTGTGGAATCGGTTTGTTGTCTAGCAAAACTGGTGGCCATGTTTCATCTCGCTGGGTAAATGTTATCTCTTGTGCTTTGTCCGGATTTAATCTGATTTCGGGAGTTTGATGTAGAGCTCCTCAATGATTTACTTCGGTCAAAAAATCTCGGGTGCTTACGTTGCATTACTCGAAATGTATTATTAACAGTTGAAGGTAATTAAATTTAAAGCAAGTAAAATAATAGAAGATTATTTTTTAAATATTTTTTTTATTGTGCAATATTCTGTCTTACATCTATAGACAATAGGGGTCATAGAACTCTCTAATATTACATTTTGTCTTAGATTTATATACAATGGTAAAAGGGATCATAGAGCTCTGTAATATTACATTTTGTCTTACATTTATAGACAATGGTAAAAGGGATCGTAGAGCTCATTCATACCACAATTACGAATATATAAATTGAACTATAACAAAATAACAAATTGAAGACAAATAATAAATAAATAATTAAAATTAAGTCTGTACCACTATAAGTCATGAAGGGTCATGGATGCAGCACTTTTTAAGGAAGTACTGTTACAAAGACCAGCAGTTGTGCGAGGAGGTGAGTCGGTCAGAATCACGCTTGAAAATAAATGATTAAAAAAAGTTAAAATAAATAATTAAATAACAAAAATAAAGTAAAAGAAAAAGGATATCTTAAACACAATTAATCTATTTACATTGTCCCCGGGGAACTCCGAACCGGGCTCCCACTAGCTGAGGAAAGTGCAGGGCTGAGGTAGATCCCAGCGCTCCTGTTCCAACCACATGTCTAGTATTAAATGCCAGTGGAGGATGAGTGAGGGCGCTAGCCGGAGACGCTCAGTACTTGAATGGTGAATCTACCCATTACCTATGCTCCAATATAATTATTTACAATAGGTCTGTGGGCCTCTGCGGTTTCAACCTTCGTGGAGGATTATAGGGATTGGCTGAGGGGATTAGGATGAGAGTGAATTTCTCATAAAATATGGTGAATTTGAAATTAATAAGATCTGATACAAATGGGATATTAAGGTCATGATGTAGGGCATTGTTGGTTACATAGTAAGAAGCATGGACTATTGTTCATAGGAGACAGAAAGGATTGAATCCATTTGATTTTGTAGTTGTTTTATATTAAGTACAGTGTCACACATAAGACACCCCTAACTAAATACGTCGTTATAAATTTTAAAAAATTAAGATAAAAATAATAAATTATTAATAAGAGACAAAAATAAAGTTAATAACAAAAATAATGAAATTAATTTAAGAAAAAGATGAAAATAAAAAAATAAAAATTTATAACGATGGTGTGAAGATAGTTGACCGTAGATATATAAGAGGAGAAGGTGGGAAGGGGGGGGGGAGAGGGATGCAGTCAGCGGAAAAAACACAAATAAACTAACGAATTATTTATTATTTGTGATTTTTCTGCTGACCGCACCCCCGACCATCTTCTCCTCTTAAATAAAAATTTAGTATGGCAATAATAGAACCAATAAATATAGGACTTAAAACTGAATATCCAGCAGCAGCCTGGTCTTCAGTCTTCGGGTTGAGGTTGGATTTCCCAAATTGTTAGTCACTGCTCCTTTAATTGTAGGTAACTAGTAGTGGAACTTTATTTTATGAACCGTTTTTTTTATGTAATCCTCTATTGACTCCATTTGCAATTCCTCATGCAATTGGCTGTTTCTTACAAACCAATGAGCATCCATTGCGTTTCTTACCACTTTGTTTTGAAAAGATGGTATTTGTTTCCTATAAATACAGACTTCACAGCCATACAGCAGCAGTGGCCTGAGAATTCTTTTAAAAATAAGAATAGCTGTTTCTGGTTTTAATTTGGGTTTCCTAGATACGATAGAAATTCCTTATTGAGGTTTTGGGCTGGAGAAGAGTTGGGAACAAAATTAATTATAGGTTTAAAAGATATGTCAAATGTCTCTGTATAGAGACGTAGAAACCCCAGCCTATGGGCACATTCTAAAGGCGCATTCTAAAGGCTACACGTTTGCAAAACTTAGGTGAATTGATGGGTAATTTGGATTGGCTGGTAAACTTGTGACCGACCCGTTGAGTGTCGGTTTTGGGCACAAATCAAAGGCTTGTGCTGCTTTCACACGTTTGTTTTCTGATAGCTTTGTTTTAGAACTGCCAACAAATAAAATGTCTGTTCTCTGTTGTAGGTAAACAATTTCCCCAACCATCGGATTTTATAACTAACTCCATTTATATATTTTTAAATTTATAATTAGTGGATTCGAAAAAAAGAGACACACCCTGGTAGCGTTCTTAGATTTCCAACAAGCATTCGATAAGGTCTGGCATCGAGGTCTCCTATATAAACTAAAGAAAATACCAGGCACTCCAAAATACCTATACAATGAGCTTATTTCTCAATGGTAGATCATTTTCAGTCAGAATTAATAATTAGACAAATCCATGCCGGTACTCCACAAGGTTCAGTCCTTTCTCCCATTCTGTTCAACTTTTACCTTCGACTTACTACGATATCGTCCAGTCTACACACAACATCATAGCTATGTTCGCTGACGACAAATGTGTGTTCTCTCAACATGATGACATTATAATAGCTAGAAACACTTTAAAAAGTCACCTTAATGATCTAGAACAATATTTCACTAAATAGATTAGCTTGAACATTGAAACATGTAATTCAAAAGTTTTTAATCTTCGACCCCAACCAGAACCACCGGATCTAATCCTCAAAGGCAAACATGTGAAATGGAATCCTGCCAGTGAAACAGTAAGATACCTGAGAGCTCACCTCGATCACCGAGGTTAGCAAAGCTATATCCTATCCCAAAGAGAAATTTCAAACTAAAACCAGAAATAACTGTTCTTATATTTAATACAATCCTTAGGCCACTGCTGATATACGGCTGTGAAGTCTGGGGAGCGGAATCCTTCACGAAAAGGAAAAAAACTACAATCTTTTCAAAACAGACAAAAAAAACTTTTTGTTATTAATTTTACTTTCCTCTTTTATTAAGAGGGATTATTCTAATCTATTTATTTAATTCTTTTTTCTTTTAATAATAATATTGTATATAGTCAGGGGTGTCTTTTGTATAAGACTATACCCCCCCCCCATAATCAACTGTTAAAAAAATATATATAAATGACAGTTATATCAACCATGTAAGGTACAAAATAAAATAAAAAATATATATATTTCTTTATTTTAAAATTCTATCGATTCCGTTTAAATATTTTGTTTTATTTAACGCATCAAAAAATTAAGTTTATAAAAACATTTTATATTCGAGTAATTAAATTAACAAGTATTTGATAAAAAGTCTGGGATGAAAGGCGGATTTATAGGTTATGTTATGTAGTACCATATTATATATATGATTTTTTATCATCTACATCCTACATTCCTGATATAAATTTTCTTTTAATCCAATTATCTTTATTGTGTTCATTTTTGTTATGTAAATGGAATGTTATAGCCGACAAAAGTCCAAAGAACTAAACAAGCGTTCGTATACAGACGTTTGTTGCTTCCTTTGTTTTCCAAGCATTTTTACTAGTCTAGGATTTGCGACAAATGTGTAGATAACATTATAATTACTGAATACTAAAAATTTCTCTAGTTACTTATTATAAACTATTCTGGTCTTCTCTTATTCAATTAGAATTTTAAAAAATTGTTTTCTTATTATTTCCCGAGCTGCTTATGAACAGCTTGTCCTTATCCTATTCGCTTACATTCAAGAGAGAACTATATTCTGAATAGTGCCCTATGCAAACTTAAGTAGCCATTAATTAATAAGGTCTAGTGACTTTGAAAAGAAAGCGGTCCCGAGACACAGTGGCTGTATATTAGTAATTGCTACTGTAACGAGGGGAAAGTTGAATAGTCTTCAAACCCTCAGCGAGCTGATTACTAAGTTGTCGAGTTTGCCACGACCGCTCTTCTTTTTCTCTTCAACGAGGAAACTTAAAATTTTTTAGGCCTTGTTACAAAGTTATTGTCCTGCCGCTGTAACTAGGAGCAATAGCTAATCGAGTTTATCACAATCGACTTTATCACAATATTTATCTTAACTTTCAAGCTTTAAACAAAGTCCTTGCGGGCTCTTCCTGTAGTCTCTGAAAGTACTTTGTGAACAATACCAGCAGATATGTTTACTAATATTAAAAAAGAATTTAGCAGAACTTCCAAGCATCGTGTTTTCTTTCAGTAACCTGTATATGAGGTCTGTAGCTTCAAAACCTGCTCCATCAAAATTTATACAGCTTTCAGAAAAGTGAAAAAGCATGTTATTAACACGCAGTTCAGTTTTGATAATTGTTTGTTATTCGCATAATTATTGCATTAGTAATCAGATTAAATAAATCAATACAAGCGTCCTATCGTAGAATCGATAGCATTTTCAATTTTCTATATATCCTATACAGAGAAAGGGACCTTAATAGAAATCAGAAAAGTTGAAATGAATCGATTCCCGATCATAAAATATATAAAAGGATCGCCATAGGCCTGCAAGACAAAAAATCTCGTCTCAATGAAATTACTCGAATACAATTGTATTAGGATAGTTTATCGATTTTTTTTTAAATATTTGATTATTCGAGTTTTAATTCAATACAATAGTTTATAGTGATAGTTTGATATTCGTTAGTCTATAGTGCTACCAACTATTCAACAAATCCTGATAATGACATCAATTGCCAGTATACACGATATTAGTGGCTGAGACAGCTATTTTTGACACCTGATGTTGAAATGTACCTTTTAAATTAAAACTAGAAAGGTGATAAGTATTAATAGTTGTCCGTAGAGTGATATGAGAAGAAGATGAGGGGGGGGGGGGTCACACACACAAAGACACAAAAATAAGTAAAACTAATTTATTTTTTGCCGACGTTTCGACCTTCATCAGAGCTGAAAACAGAACGAGACCATCTTAATTCAGAGTAATTTAAATTTTATTTAAATTTAATATAATAAAAAAAAATTTATTGTTTTGTAATTTAAATTTAATATCCTGTCGAACAGACCTGTTACTTAGGACTAAATCTCGACAAACTACTGACATGGAATCCTCATACAAGACTAAAAAGACAAGAAACTGCTTGTTGATTCCGACTATTACAACGTTTACTAGCCAAACGGTCTAAATTGCCAATCCATTACAAAAGACTGATCTACATGACTATTATAAGGCCTATCTGGACATACGGAGTTGAGCTTCGGGGGTCCACTAAACCATCAAATTCCTCCAGAATCCAATCCTTACTGTCCAAAATCCTTCTTAAAATGCTTAACGCTCCTTACTTTGTCACAAATCAAGTCATCAGGACCTCAATGTTCCATATGTTGCCGATTTGGCCAGAACCAGATA
>NW_027113828.1:126007-139224 GCF_000696795.3 Halyomorpha halys | reverse complement strand
CTCGAGATCTTCTCCTCTAGAAATGTTATTGGAGTTCTATCAGTGGGTAGATTCTCCACATGTTTGTATCATGTCACTATGTCACCTACAGCAAATTTAATTGTTGTATATATGTGTATACAGTTGTAAACATCAATAAATAAATTATTTAAAAAAAATTAATATAATTTAAAAAAATAATTTATTGTTATGTATATTTCAAAGTTTGTTTGTTATATTTTATTTTTATTGTTCTCTGAATCACTATTTTTTAGCCCTGATGAAGGCCTGAATTCAGGTCGAAACGTCAACACAAATCAATAAGTTTTACTTATTTGTGTGTCTTTACTGACTGCACCCCCGACTATCTCCTCATACATAAAATGTTTGTTCTTAAACATGTGAGGATTAAGTTCTATCAATATTAGAGGGAAAAGTGATAGTTTTGTGATGTTTTTGAATTATGTTTTGTTATTGATATGTTGTTGCTAATGCTCCCTTTTCCTCCTGCTATCCTGCTCAGTGCACCTGTGACTCCCGATGATCGGGGATGAAGAATCACCTCCTCCATCTACCTCGTTCAATCTGATCAAGGAGCCCAGTCGCTCAATCACTGCCTGTCCGTCCGGTCCCTGGATTGACTCTTGGTCATTCGTCTCTCTTCTCTTTTCTCCTTTCCTCTTTGGCTCAATACTACCAGGCTTTGTAGCTACAATTAAAATCGAGGAAAAAGAGAAAAAAAAAGTCTCATTTTTATAACAGCGTAAATCCATTTTTATTATTCTAATAAGGTCAGACAGAACAAGATCTATCTATAACAAAATATATTAACAAACTGGTTCTTGCAGTTTTCTATTTAGTGCGCAACATTTATAATTGTAAGTAAACAACACTGTCTCAGATAATTATATACTTGGTTAATTTACTAGCATTTATCCTCCAAGGGATTTATTTACTTTGTTTCCTAATCTGAAAATTGATTTTCCTATAATATTTGAGACACCACCCAATGGTGTTTCTTCACTTGTTGCTTAAAATTGGAAGACAAGACTAAAATCAAAGATAACTGCACGTCGATCGCGACTATTACAGCACTTACTAGACAAACGGTCTAAATTTTCAATCCATTACAAAAGACTGATTTACATGACTGTAATATGGCCTATCTGGACATATGGATATGAGATTTGGGGCTCCACTAAACCTTCGAATTCCTCTCGTATTCAATCCTTACAATCCAAAATCCTTTGTAGAATCCTCAATGCTCCTTACTTTTTCACAAATAAAATCAAACACAAAGACCTTAATGTTCCCTATTTAACCGATCTAGCCCGAACCAGATATCACTCCTTCCATTCTTGACAATCTTTCGAGACGCTGGAAAAGAAGATGGCTATGAGGCCTTCTAAGAAAAAACGTTGTTTGCTATCGGTGGGTAGTTCCTCAACACGCCTGTATAACTACATTATAAACTTTCATCACATTTACTGACTATTATTATGACTGTTGTAAATTTCAATAAAGATAATTTAAAAAAATATAAGATCCTGTGATTATCTTTTCAGACGCCTCGGAGGATTATCAGGGACTGCAAGTATGAAAGATTAAGAACTAATGGGTTAGGATTTGTAAGGAGTTTGGAATGAAAATACGCAAATCTGTTTTGGACCAAATCTTCTACGAATGATACGCTGCGGACTTTATGGATGAGTTTATTTATAAAGCTATAAGGAGCATCTAGGATTTCGGATTGTAAGGATTGAATACCATAGGAATTCCATGGTTTGGTAGAACCCCTATGTCCAAATTGGTCTGATCATCATGGATCATCTGATCATGGTGGATGTAAGTTTTTTGTTGTAAAGGTTTAGAGCGTTTGTCAAATAGGTGTTGAAAACAAATCTATTAAAACATCTTTTTAACAATTTAGAAAATCTGCTAAGAAAGAGTGGGGGTGATTCCAAAAACTTTAATTCATAAAAAAAAAATTCATTTACCATGTTTAGTGACCAAAGGCCTAAAAATGGTAAAAATTGAAAAACCAGGTTTTTTAAAACGCAGCAATGAACAACGAATTTTAAAACGAAACCAGGTTTTTTATAACAAAGAATTTCGTGAACTAATTATTGCAGAACTAAAGTCTAAAGAGTATAATTTAAGATTTATAATTGACTATTGCAACATTTACGGTCTAAATTGACAATCCATTACAAAAGACTGATCTACATGACTATTATAAGGCCTATCTGGACATACGGAGTTCAGCTTTGGGGCTCCACTAAACCATCAAATTCCTCCAGAATCCAATCCTTACAGTCCAAAATCCTTAACCTGGCTTCTCCTTCATTACCTAATAATCCTCCTAGGCGTCTGAAAAGAAGATGGCCTGGAGATCTTCTCTTCTAGAAATGTTATTGCAGTTCTATCAGTGGGTAGATTCACCACATGTTTTTATCATGTTACTATGTCACCTACAGCTAATTTACTTGTTGTATATATGTGTATATAGTTGTAAATAACAATAAATAAATTATTAAAAAAAAAATAATAATTACAAACATTACTTACAATTGTCTATTAGAGTAAAACGAAAATAGAGTAGAAAGTTGCGAAACATCGCCACTATAGAGTTGTTTTATGAGTGACCCTCAAAATAAAAAAATAAATATATATATAACATATTTATTTTAAATGGTCTAAATATGGTGAGCTAGAGACAGAAGTTAAATACATTCTATGTTACTAATAAGCCAGAGCACTGGATCGCTGCCAAGTTGGCAGACAAATAGATCGAAATTTTGACTAGACTTGGTCTGTCGACCTTTGTCCACAGTTAGTATCCTCGGCCAAGTTTCATCTTAATGTACCGTATCAAGGAGCAGTTGTTTTAAATGATATTTATCTAAAATAAATGTTTGGACCTTGTTAATATAAAAATTCTTGTTGGAAGAAGATAGTCGGCCGTATGAAACAGAAACAGGTCAGTAAAGGTACCAAATTGTAAAAAAACTATTTAATAGGAACCAGTGTTTCGTTGGACTCAGTTAGCAGAGCTTCTTCAGGGCTAAATGAAGACAAAATACAATCATTGTATAATGTGCTAAGAATATGATAATACATACATGAAGAGAGTAAAAATTATACCAAAAGTGCGAGGAGAAGATGGTTGGGGGTGCGATCAAAGTGAAACACAAATAAGTTGGTGTAACCTATTTAATTGTGCCAACGTTTCGGCTAGAGTTTCTAGCCTTCTTCAGGGCTAAGAACAGAACAAGATAACAACCGCAGTAAGTGTAGAAAATAAAAAAAGAAAGTATAAACAGAATAACATAAAATGAATAATTATACAAAATAGAATTAATAAAATAAAGTGATGAGAGAAGCAGGGAATAAAATATATACATAGTGTTACGGCGGTTAGGGGTTCAAAAGGAACCTTTACTAACCCAACCGTGAAAAGAAAAGAAATGGTCGAATTTTGTTATTATTGTATTTTTAAATAAGTAAACATAATAAACGGAACACAAAATATATAAGAATATACAAACTAGAAAAAAAATAAATCTTAGAACTATTACAAAATTAAATGAATTAGACAAAAAGAGAGAAAAAAAGTCTTATTTCACCGGTGATTGGTGGGGCGCCGGTTGTGGTTGTCCTGAGTGGATGTTCTCTCGTTGAAGTAGATCGACAAAAGGAACGTACGTCCGCCCGCCTTGTCCTCTTGGAGGATGAGTCGAAGAAGTCCGCCCGCCGTGGCTAAGATGATTCAGCTGTCGAAGATGGCCAGAATGCTGGTAACTACGAGTGCGTAGTGAGGAGATAAAGGAGACGATACTTGTGTGCGGTGAGACGTTAAGAAGTTCTCTGTTTATTTTTTAGTTTAAAAAACAAAAGAAAGAAGTTGTTTTGTTTTTGACATTAATAAAAATCACATGTTTCAATAATTGATTTGTGAACCATATGTTGGCCGCAACACATAGGTAATTGAAAAAGTGGGTCAAATAACATAATTAAGGAAATAAAATACAAATGAACAACTAAGACTTCATTGTGTCTATTTGTAATTCCCGATAGGATTGGCTGTTTCTTACAAACCAATCAGCATCCACTACAATTCTCATGACTTTATTTTAAAAATAAGGTAATTTTTTACTTTTCGTAAAGGATGCCACTCCCCACAATTCACAGCCATACATCAACAGTGGCTTGCGAATTTTTTTTAAAATGAGATCAGCTGTTTCTGATTTTAATTTTAATTTTCTATATAGGATAGGATATAACATTGCGTAGGTTTCAGTCAGTTTGATGTTGATATGGAGGTTCCAGGTAAGGCGGCGATTTAGATGAATTCCCAGGTACCTTACTGATTCACTGGCAGGATTCCATTTTACATTGTCTAGAGACGCTCCTCCAAAACCAAAATTTTCTAAATCAGTCATAAAGAAATCCTCCTATCTACGTTACTATTAACCCCTCGGAAGTATATCTATCGGCTTAGTGCTTATTAACATTTTAGGGATCCGTTTGTTACTAAATCCCAGAACCTTACACGCCTATCTTATTCGCCGCAGTCCTATAACCTGCTTCTTACCTAAAACAAATATGAAATAATTTATCTTTAGCTGTAATTAAAGCTTATGATGATTTGTAAATAAAGTCCAGAACAAAAGGACAGAATTGGTTGAAGAAGCACTTGCTTACTATTGCATAAATAAACTGAATTTTTGCGCGATGAGGATTTCTATTAAAATAACTACGATTCCAGACTTGGAGAACCTGCTCTCAGTATTTATATTGCTAGCTAAATATTTAAAGCTGTATCTGAGCCGATCATTATCTTTATCACTACTTTATTGTATCAACTAAAAGCCAAGTATTGTGAAGTGTTTAGCTATAAAATAAATAAAATAAGAGACATTTATTGTATTTTGAGGGTTTACTTAACTGTTTTAGAAATAAAATTTATCCTAGCTTATAGATCTCTACTTACTTTAACTGATAATTAACTTTTTAGTGAGAGCTTTATCCAACTCCACCCTCTTCGCATATAATATTATATAGTATAATTTTATATTATATGATATATAGTTCATAATTTTTTATTTATAAATTTTTTAATATACATGTTGATTTCTTTTTATATTTTTATTTTTTTTATATTCATTGCCTATTATTTTAAAAATTTTATAATTATCACTCATTTATATTTTGTTTTCATTTAAATACATTTTTTTTAAATTTTCATAATGTTTAATATCTTTTCAGATTTTAGATTTTAATAGAATATAACTGTGCATGATCATATGGGATTTTTATGTATACATATATATTTAGAATGGTTACTGAGAGAGAATTATATGTAGATATATAGGTAAATAATAGAAAAAAAAAATGAATGATATTCTAAAAAAAATTAAGGAAGATGAAACTATAGATAAAAATTAAAAGAACTAAAACAATAAGGTAAAAAAAAATCATGTATTATTATTGTATATTTTATTATTTGCTGAATATGCATATGCAATGTTACCTGAACTGAGAGCCTCAATGAAAGACTTTCCTCTTGCCAGGAAAGATTAAAGTTCCGACAGTTAAAGAAGCAGTGACCTTCAACTTGAGAAACCCAACCACAACCCGAAGACTGAAGCCCACCCTGCAGCAGGACATCTTGTTATAAATTCTAGATTTATCGGTTCTGTTATTGTCACTCTAAAATTGTATTCCATCTTTATTTCTCTTCATCTTTTTCTTAAATTCACTTTATTTTTTCCCATTATAAGTCAATTATTTATTTTGTTAAATCCATAAATGTCATTGTTTTTGTTATTAACTTTTATTATTTTAATAAATTTATTTTTTCTTAATTTTGTTTTATTTATAACGTTGTATATTGGGGTGTCTTTTGTATTTGAGAATATATATACAGCAGAGAACGATTGGTGGTGTCGGCATCTTACCTTCGGGTTCAGTCTTTAATATTCTTCTTCTTAGAATATTAATTAATTAATTAAAGAATTATTTAAATAAGAAAAGGAGAACATTTTTGGTTATAGATAAACTAGTTTAGGACAGTCACAAGAAACGTGTAGAGCTTATGTAAATCAATCTTTTGTAGTGCTCGTATCAAACAGCTTTCAATTGTCACTCTCCAAGGCGAAAATATTAAACTAGAAATTTTTATTTTTATGTTATTATAAAAAATTGTATTTAAGTATCATATTATTTAAAAAAATATTAACCGAAACTGATTATGAAGGAGATGGTCGGAGGCATGATAAAAAAGGAAAAAAAATAGTTTTCAACTATTTGCCAACGTTTTGCCCACCAAAAAAGATTTTTAAAAACGCAAAAAATATTTTTGCAATATGAAATAACAAGATGGCAATATAGTAAACTAAGGTGGGGTTAAAAATGATGTAAATACTCGAAAAGTGAGTTTAGTCGAGCCCCAAAGCTCAACTCCGCTTACGGACTTATCCAGAGAGGCTTATAATAGTAATTTTTTTTTTTTAATTATTTATTTATTGTAATTTACAACTGTACAAAATAATACAATAAGTAAATATGTAATATGTTTCATATACACTTGAAAATCTTGGGAAGGAACCACCCATTAGTGGTACTTCAAACATTAATTTAAACTAGAAGGTCTCGTGGCCATCTTCTTTTCAGACGCCTCGGAGGATTATCAGGTATTGTTAAGGATGAAAGATTAAGAATTAATGGGTTAGGATGGTTAAGGAGTTTGGAATAAAAAGACGCATATCTGGTTTGGGTCAAATCTGCAACGAATGGGATGTTAAGGTCTTTATGAATGAGTTTATTTGTGACGTAATAAGGAGCATCAAGGATTTTACGTAGGATTTTGGATTGTAACGATTGGATGCGGGAAGAATTTGATGGTTTGGTGGAGCCCCAGAGCTCAATTCCATATGTCCAAATTGGTCTGATTATTGTAGTGTATACTAATTTTTTGTAGTGAATGGAAAGTTTAGAGCGTTTGTCAAGTAAGTGTTGTAGCAATCGGAATCTACGAGCAGTTTCTTGTCGTTTCAGTCTTGTGTGTGGATTCCAAGTAATAGTAATATAAATAATTCTTTTATAATTAGTTGAAAGTTTATATCTTTTGTCTAGTAAGGGTTGTAATAGTCAGTATCTACGAGCAGTTTCCTATCTTTTCATTCTTTTATGCGGATTTCAAGTCTGTCGTTTGTCCAGATGCACCCCTAGGTAACAGATCTGTTCGACAGGAATAAGTGTGGTATTATGAAAGTATACGATGAATGAGAATTTTGCAACTGTGAGACTAATTGCCATGGATACGATATTTATTTGTGAACGGTTCATTCATGAATAAAGGCCGTTTCCATGGCAACTTTAGCTATTAATTTTAACTAATGCTAATTTTTGCCAAACTCTTCTATCAATACTACTAACTTCAAAGATGTAATTTAGTTTTTGAGCTATGCTGTTTGAACTATTTTACGAAACTTATTTATAAAAAGTTTATTATAAATTTATTATTTATTATAAAAAGTTATTTGGACCCAAAACACGAATTTCTGTCGAAATTTCCTACTAACTTAATTTTAAATTAAAGTTTAACGATCGAAGTTCTTTTCCTTACTGTATATTTCATATATAAATAAGTAGAAGCTAAAAACTGTTGTATTGTTCAAAGATATAAATCTATTTCCCTAATCCTCTTGATCTTTCTCAATTAATATCAGAGAGATTAGATGGCGTTAGAAATGAAAACTGGCTGGAAGGTGAAGGATTCGAACCGGAATAATTATGCCATTAAAAGTTGCCTTATTAAATGTTTGCCTGAGCCTCGGTTGTTTCAGTAAAGTACTCAACGGTTCGATACCCAACAGTTCGATATACATCGGTTCGATAGTTCTTCAATTCAGTTAGCGAAAGTCGCAGTCCTTTCAGTAATTGATTACTGTTTGTTTATCATTTGCCTATACATCTACATATAATTCTTTCTCAGTATAATAACTAGTTAAAATTTTAAATATATAAAAAATATATATACAAATCCTCAAGGTAGTATCCTTGGTCCTATCCTCTACACCGTCTATACAGCTGACATTCCAACCAATCCTAACACTATCCTCACCACGTATGTCGATGACACATGTGTGCTCGCTGTTAATAATAACCAATTAATTGTATCCCAAAATCTCCAAACCCATATCACCGCCCTAGAAGATTGGTGTCGTAATTGGAGGATTAAGATAAATTCCAACAAATCCAATCAAATCACATTTACCCTTCGTCGTAAACCTACTGACTGCCCTACAGTTTCATTTAATGATGTTACTCTTACTCCAGTCGAACAGATCCGCTACCTTGGACTACATTTGGACAAGCGATTAACCTGGAATCCTCACACCAGACTAAAAAGACAGGAAACGTCGATTTCGACTATTACAGCACTTACTAGACAAACGGTCTAAACGTCGAACACATTACAAAAGACTGATCTACATGACTGTAATAAGGCCAATCTGGACATATGGAGTTGAGCTTTGGGGCTCCACTAAACCTTCGAATTCCTCTCGTATTCAATCCTTACAATCCAAAATCCTTCGTAAAATCCTCAATGCTTCTTACTTTGTCACAAATAAAATCATATATAAAGACCTTAATGTTCCCTATGTAACCGATCTAGCCCGAACCAGATATCACTCCTTCCATTATAAACTCTCCAACCACCCAAACCCACTAGTTTCTAACCTTGCATCCTCTTCCATTCCTGACAATCCTCCGAGGCGCCCGAAAAGAAGATGGCCACGAGACCAGCTGATGTAAAATGTCATTAGAGTGCTACTAATGGGTAGTTTCTCTACACGCCTGTAACACTTCAATTTAACTTAGATCAGATTTACTAAATGTATTATAATGTACAGTTGTAAATTGCAATAAATAAATATTAAAAAAAATATATATACATAAAAATCCTACATATCCATGCACAATTATATCCTTTAAAATCTAAAAAGAAAAATACTCAACATACATGCATAATAATATTAATACATATATAAGGATTAAATAGAAAACTAATATGGTCTTTTATCCCTAACTGTATAAAAACTATTGACAAGATAAGGATTAATACTATTTGTAATTAGCATTGGGAACTGTCAATAACATTTGTCAGTGTGCTAGAGGCTTTTGCATAGTACTCATCATCATGCCTTCAATTTATTCTAATGGTGAATATGCCGATATGGCTTTGTGTACGATTGTACACTTTGTGTTTTTGCGATGATCTTAATTCCTTACAAAGAAGGATAATCGAATCTATCCAGTGACGTTTTGCCACTGCAACTGTTAAGGGAAGATACCACGCCCTGTCTTAACACTCAAGAAAATCACTTTGAACAACATTTAATATGAATATAATGTTTACGTTTAATTAATAAAGTAGTTAGAATAAGTAAATTGGTTTTATTTATTTCATATAACGTAAATAATTCATAACAATGAAAATTTTTAGGTGTGAATATCTCCTAAACAAAGCGTTTGCGACATACCTTCAAAAGAATTTTTTTTCTTGTTTTGAGGTCCTTAATTTATATTTTCAGTTTGGCCACTTAACCCTAAAACACCCTGTTTATTACCAAAAAAAAAGATTAGTAGAATTTTAGAGAGGAGTTCGAAAAGTATCAATTTTGCTATGTCAAAAGAGGATGCCCAAGTGTCGGAAATTTGTTTGAGTTGAAAACATAAAAAGACCATTAAATTAAATCTATACCGCTACAACTCATGAAGGGTCAGTGGTTCAGTACTTCATAAGGAAGTACTGTCACTAGACCAACGGTTGTGCAAGGATGCCAGATTTACCCAATTCGGGAGTCTGGGTGGACCCCATGAGGCTCTAGAACCCACAAGAGTTGAATCACGGCAACAGTGTAACAGAAAGCAATTTTCTGCCCAGACGGATTCGAACTCGGTCCTTGGAGTTAGTTGTCACGGCCCTTACCCCGCGGCTATCCGTACTCCCATAAAAAGACTTGTAATATGTAAAATATAATTTATTAATATTGTAAAATTTTCTCCAATTCAGGCATCATTAGGGCATTAGTGTACATTAAAAAATAATTAGTGTCTATATTATTAATAAATTATAAGTTTTTTGGGACCAGAATGGGTTTTCTCTGTATTTAAAATGTTAATTTATTAACATATTCTAATGCTAGAGAAATGCTCTCCCATTGTGTTCTTTGAAGATAGATCTTTAGATGAACCCTCCTCTCTCATCATCTCTAACTAAATCTATTTACAATTTTTTACAAAATGTGTAATTTGTATAAAATTATAATTGTCATCTAGTCCTCTACAGAGACCTGTGAGTAAGCAATCTCAGGCCAATTTGCGGTAGTTCCCAAGAGCCATGGGAAAGAATGTGAAGGACATAGTACGCTCCATTGCTGTGTCTTATCACCGAACATGTTGCAGATCCTACAAGAAATTTGTTTAAAAAACAGTCTCTGAAGTAGAAATTAATAGTGTTATGTATCGAAAAATAAATTATAAAAAATTCTTGAAGATGATCATAGATTTTTGTTTATTGTACTGCATTGCTTTGTTGTTTTCATAATTATTAATTTGATTTTTTTGTCTGTTTTGTTGCAGGTATGTGATAACTTATTCAAAACTGATTAGTTATGGATGTAAGTTATTTTTTCTTATTTTAAATATCAGTTACATATATTTTTGTATATTTAAATTTTATTTGTATTTAAAAAACAATGTTATCAAAATTTTTTTTTGCATTCTATTCCATTGAGCTCCTAGTACAAGAGCCCAAGAGGAGAAAAAAGCCAGTTATCTCACCCCAATTTTTGATTACTTTAATGAAAATTATGTATAATTAATAGTCAAAACTGATGAGTCTGCCAAGTATACGTAGGGGAAATAAAAAATGGTGGCTTTTTCAAAACGTTAAAAAAACATTAATTTTTCATTCGGAGCTCTATATCTTTAAAACTACCAACAACAATAGATAATCTAAGAGAAAATCATTTAAAGTAGAGTAAATTTGCTAAACTGTTAGCCCTAATAAAGCTATTTACGTTCAATACTTCTCAAGATATAGCTTTTTAAAAAGCAATATTTCATAAAAATGTTGTATAAAACGTACTGCAGTATAAGTAGTTATTGAATTTATTTTGAAAAATCTATATCTCAAAAACAATTTGACGTACAGATGTCTGTTAGCCCTCAAATTAAAGCTAGTTTAATGGGCTATGAAGTAGTTTATATAATTAAGTCAAAATTTATGAGTCTGCTAAGTATAGATAGGGGGAATAAAAAATAGTGGCTGTTTCAAAGCGCTAAAAAGAACTAATTTTTCATTCGGAGCTCTATATATTAAAAAGTAGAAACAACACAAGAAAACCTAAGAGAACGTCATTTAAAGAAGAGTAAATTTTCTAAAATATGAGCCCTAATAAATAACATTTCATAAAAATGTTGTATGGGACGTATTGAAAGATCAATACTTAGTGAATTTATTTTGAAAAATTTATATCTCAAAAATCATTTGACGTACAGATGCTGCCAGAGCGCTGGCAGACATCTGTACGTCCAATGGTTTCTGAAATTAAGTTTTTCATAAATCAAACTTATTGTTCGAACAACTATAAATCAACTTATTTTCGCAAATATTATGAAAACTAGTATTCCTACGATGGTAAAGGTCATAAACTTTTTTATAGTCCATTAAACTAGCTTTAATGTGAGAGCTAATAAATATCTGTACGTCACACAGTTTCTGATGTTCAAAATTGATGAGTCTGCCATGTATAGCTAGGGGGGGATACAAAATGGCGGCGGTTTCAAAACCTTAAAAAACATTAATTTTTCATTCGGAGCTTTATATCTTAATAACTACCAACACTAAAAAATCTAAAAGAACATTACTTAAAGAAGAGTAAATTTGCTGAAATATTAGCCCAAAAAGAGCTATTTACGTTCAATAGTTCTCGAGATATAGCTTTTTAAAAAACAAAATTTCTTTAATGCCTTTTTTCTCCTCTTCGGCTCTTGTAGTAATTAATTTCAGTTGTATGATCCTTGCACTATATTTCTATTTTATCTAGCTTAGCTATTTTAGTTACTCCCTTTTACCTTTTAGCTATTTTAGTTACTACTTTTAGACTCCCAGTTACCTCAGCAATTCCTTCTTACCTTTTCCCAATAGCTCCTGAAACGATTAAATTTGAATCCTGTTAGCTAAGCGATGTTAGAGTTATTGTAAAAGCGAGCCTGGAAGACGCGACAGGACACATTGAGCCTCGAAGGCAGTTTGGCTTCCCGGTTAGTATCCCATTACTGCCCGCTCTACTTACCGTCATTGGATTATTATATAAGTGGATTGTTCGAGTTGAAGCTCTTAGAAAAAATATATTTAGGCCTATATTCGATTTCTGTCCATGCCGAAACTGAGCAATATTAACCAAAATCAGTTGTATGGATTTCTGTCTCTGCCCTCAGGATTGGAACTTAAATATATTTTTTTTTTTTATGTAAATATCACAACCCGCACTATTACAGCACTTACTAGACAAACGGTCCAAACTTCCAATTCATTACAAAAGACTGTTTTACATAACAATTATAAGGCCTAGTGGGGCTCCACTAAACCTTGGAATTCCTCTCGTATCCAATCCTTACAATCCAAAATCCTTCGTAAAATCCTAAATACTCCCTATTTTGTCACAAATGAAATCATCCACAAAGACCTTAATGTTCCATTTGTAACCGATTTATCCCGAACCAGATATCAATCCTTCCATTACAAATCCTTGCATCCTCTTCCATTCCTGACAATCCTCCGAGGCGCCTGAAAATGAAGGGAAGATGGCCACGAGAGCAGCTAATGTAAAATGTCATTAGAGTGCTACCAATGGGTAGTTTCTCTACACGCCTGTAACACTCCAATTTAGTTTAGATTAGATTTACTAAATGTATTATAATGTACAGTTGTAAATAGCAATAAATAAATATTTTTAAAAAACTATAAATAATAATCAGGTGTTCATTGTTGACTATAGATTAATATGTGAATAAGATAGTCGAGGGCTTAGGTCAGCAAATAAACACTGACATTTCTACCTGATTTCTGGTCTTCTTCAGGGCTAAAACAAAAAAAGGGTAACAACCATTATTCAGAAAAACATAAACATACAAATTTGGAAATATAAAAAAAACAATGA
>NW_027113828.1:107428-125937 GCF_000696795.3 Halyomorpha halys | reverse complement strand
ATAAAATATATATGTATATATAGTTGACCGTAAAGATTTAAATATAAGTAGATGGTCCGGGTTGCGTTAAAAAAAAGAAGAACAAATAGTTTAAAACTATTTACATATTGTTCTAAACTATTTGTTCTTCTTTTTTTTTTTACCGTAACTCTGACCATCTACTTATATTTAAATAGAAAATAATTGATTAATAACAATGGAATTTAAAATTAATAAAAATAAGAGAGAGCAGCACAAGATTTCGGACTTAATATAAATAGTGAAACGACTAAATGTATGAAAACCTCTAGACAGAGCGAGGGGAGAAGAGATATTATGGATGTGGGGGAAAACATGTTTCACAGCTGCAGTACTTTCAAGTACCTGGGAGGAGTTGTGACGGAGAGCAATAACTTAGAAGTAGAAATTAAGGGCAGAATGGTAGCAGGAACCAGATGTTTATATACCCAGCATAAAGCTCCCCAATACAAAAGTCTTTCGAGGAAAGGAAAGCTTTTGTTGTACAAAAAAATAGTTAGGCCAATAGTAATGTATGAAAGTGAGGCGTGGACTCTGACCTAGGAAAATAGAAGAGCTCTACTGGTTTGGGAGAGAAGAGTACTGAGAAAGATCTTTGGAGCCGTTAAAGAGGAGCACAGGTGGAGAATCAGAAGCAATGACGAAATAAAGGAATTGTATGGAGAGCCTGATATCCTCTGTGGTATTAAGAAGAGCAAGGCTGCGATTGTAAGGACATGTGGAAAAGATGGAGCCCTGCAGGCCGCCTAAAAGGATGCTAAATGGTCCACCAGGAGGAAAAGGGAAAAGGGGCAGACCCAGACGTCGGTGACTAGATTATTTGAGAGGAATGGGAATTGAAAATTGGAGGAGTCTCGCTGGAGACCGCGGGGCATGGCGAAGAATGGTGGCAGAGCCCAAGTCCTACAAGGGCTGTAGCGCCCAACAGTGAGTGCAAAATATTATACTATACAAGTTAGAAGATATGTATGTAGTGTCTAAAATAATGAAAAACACTTTAAATCATTTCATTATTTTATTTTTCGGCCAAGACTCCCATTGGAGCCCTATACTGCCTAACCATGGTTGAGGGTCAAAGTTCTTCATTTTGTGGGACCGCCACGGAATGAAAAAAGTCAACGTCCCAGGCCGGATTCGAACCGGCACCAACAATAGACATCAAATTGGTAAGACTGTGTCTTAACCACTGAGCTATGGGCGGCCCTACGTTTCATTATGTTCAGTTCATTATTTTTTAAAAATTGTTTTTGACACTACTTACATATGTTTTTACCTTTATGTATAATATTGTATTTCATCTTATATTCTCATAAATCTACTTCTTTTGTCATTGATCAACTGTTTTATAATCAATTCGTTGTTATGTATATTTCCAAATTAGTTTGTTTATAATTTTCATTTTTCTCTGAGTAACGGTTGTTATCTCTTTTTTGTTTTTTAACCCTGATGAAGCCCTGAAATTGAGGTTGAAACGTCGAAAGGAATAAACATTTTTTGTTTCTTTGCTAACCGCACCCCCGACTATTCTCTGCAGATAAACAATAATCAATAAAACAGAAAATTAAATTAGTTCACTAAAGGCAAAAGTTTTTTAATTACATCCTTAGCGATGAAGAGGTCATATTAAACGCTATAATTGGATCGATTGGTAGCAATATTTAATTACAACTCCTGTTTCAAATTATTCAAACATGGTTCATTAATTGATTGTGGTTTCCAATTTTTTTTTATGGGTGTATCGATTCTAACCTTTGTCTCTACTGCATTGCCTGCCTATATTCTCTTTATTCGTACTGCACTATGTTTACTATATTGTGCTACGTTTTTGGTTAACCACTGTTCTATTGCGTGTAAGGGTTCCTTATTACGTATCTATGTATTTACATATATCAAACATTTGGTCGGCCGACCTATCTATTGTATATGTCTCTTAAAAAGCTAGATACGACAGAACACCTCCCCCCCTCCCTCCTGCCATGAAGTAGGATATACTCGTTCATTAATCTTTCGATTGATTCTTTTCCGATCCTTCTAAAACAGAAAAACTACATGGATTAATAAGCAAACAGCATAACATGAAGATGACGATTCACTGAGTAATACCTTTTCCTACCGGGGTATTGGAAGGTCTGAGCGAAATATTTAACAGTTGGTTGGGATGTTTGCTCTTTAGGAACTCTACTTTGATAATTGGAGGTAAAGAGGCCTCTTAGGACTTCTGAGCCTACAGGGTTGACTCACGGCTACAGTAGCAGAATAAATAATTATTTGCGACAGATTCGAATCCGGCCCTGGCAGATAGTAATACAGCGCCTTACTCATTGAGCTATTCCTCTTAGAAATCAGAAGGATTTTTTTTTAAAAATAATTCTGTTAAAGTTAAAACTATGTTGATCATCATCAACTTCGTAAGACGGAGGGGGATTGGTGGATAGAGCCACCTCTGGACCAATGGGATTACAAGAGCTGGTCATGTTCTGGCTTACACTAACAGCTATGGTGACCTGTTCCAACGCCTTAAGGTTTAGCTTAGATTACTATATTGTTCCTCTGGTCCCCAATCTTCTTAAACATATCCATCTATCTTTAATAATTATAAACGGTTGCATTTTATTATGATTTGTAATAAAACAATTTTTTAATAATATTAATAAAAAAATACTTATTAAAAAAAAAGGGGGTTTATGTATAATACATTTTGAGTCAGTAGTAAACATTAAACAAAAATAAAATTAGAAAAATAAATTATGAATTGAAAGAAACAAATATACCAAATTTATTAATTTTTTTTTAATAGCTTTATTGAAATTTACAACTATATATTATATAATACATTCAGTAAATTTGTCGGCTTGCGAGAGGTCTAAATACATAATGAAGTTTAATTCACAAATAGATAGGCCAAGAGCCAAAATGAAAAATAATCGATCACGAGCGTCCAATCAGAATGTAGAATTGAGTTGCGATAATTACAGAGCAACACGCTGATTGGTTGCGGCCTGCACAGCTGCCATAGCAACAATTAGCTCAATTTATGTGAGGCCATTGGTCCAATGACAGAGCGAGCTTAGCCAATGACAGCCCTCCGTCTGCTGCCATCTTATTAACAACAGTATGATTCATTGTTTGCAGTCTAATATTATCCATGAGCAAAGAGGATTCGATATTGCTGAGGATTGTACCAATCTCTGGTAAAACTATGATCTGTCCAAGAGTTTAGTAAATTCCGGGTAACTTAGCGACCTTGTTTTTGGTTTACAGTTTTGTTAAACAGGTTACCAAGGTTACCTGAACCTGAGATGGCTGCCAAACTCTACAATTCCTGTCGCTGATTGAAATTGTCGGTCCAATCAAATCTAACATTGATTCTACTGCCATCTTTGTCTGTCGTATTCGCTGAAAAAATCTTCATCCAACCACTGTAAAAAATGATTTGTTAGATGATGGAATACTTTATTTTTTTCATTATTGCCTGGGCAACTAATTCTTTGAAGTCTTTGTCGTCTGTCAAATGATCTATTTGCATCAAATCTATTTTATTGAATTTGGAAAGAAATGTAATAGTACAGTCATAGGTTCCTTGTACAGTTGTAGTGCATCCAAAATACGTTTACTTGTAGCGAGGGAAGGGAACTAGCGTACCCCCACTCTATACCTCCTTCTCCCCTTTTCTACCGGGAACAAACCAAGGTGGAAAGGATTGGAAAGGTACTTGCAACACATTTTCTCCCCTCCCCCCTATTCCTGGTCTCTTAAGTTACGGATATGGGAGGTTGCTAGTTTCTTTAGGTTATCCTTTATCTTTGAATGGAACTATTTCTTATTGATTATTGTTTTATATTGTGGACAAATATATTTTGAGATTTGATAACAATATCTTTCCGAAAAAATTTGCCTCATTATAAGTTTAAATTTCTTTTGCAATCCCTCCAATCCACCACATCACCACCCTCGAAGAATGGTGCCAGGACTGGAGGAAAAGTCGTAAACCTTCGACTTGCCCCACAGTATCTTTTTATAGTACCCCACTTATTCCTGTTGAGCAGATCTGTTACTTAGGACTAAATCTGGACAAACGACTGACATGGAATCCTCATATTAGACTGAAAAGACAGGAAACTGTTTGTCGATTCCGACTATTACAACATTTACTAGACAAATGGTCCAAACGTCCAATCGATTGCAATAGACTGATCTACATGACTATTATAAGGCCTATCTGGACAAACGGAATTGAGCTATGGAGCTCCACTAAACCATCTAATTCCTCTCAAATGCAATCATTACAGTCCAAAATCCTTCGTAAAATCCTTAATGCTTGTTACAATTCATCAGGACCTCAATGTCCCCTATGTTGCCGATTTGGTTAGAACAGGATACCAATCCTTCCATAATAAACTTCCCAATCACCCAAACCAACTCGTTTCTAACCTGGCTTCTCCTTCACTACCTAATAATCCTCCTAGGCGTCTGAAAAGAAGATGGCCTCGAGATCTTCTCCTTTAGAAGTGTTTTTAGAGTTCTATCAATGGGTAGATTCTCCGCATGTTTGTATCGTGCCATAATATTACTTACAGCAAATTTACTTGATGTGTATATATGTATACAGTTGTAAATAAATTATAAAAAAAAAAATAATAATTTGTCTCGAAACAGTTGATGGAAACATTTTCTTAATATTAATGTTTTGAAATGCAGTATATTTGTTTCTAAAATGGGATAAATGGAGTAATTTATGGCTGTTGGATTCGACCACTCTCAGCCTCTTTTCTCATGAATTCTTAAACTCATCATGGATGCACTATACCTACTGTGATTTGTCCTAAATCGCAGTTTAACCGGCTATCATTGGCCACTAAAGTTTACCGCCAGATTTGAAGGTTAACTTTTCTGCTACAGATAAATATTGACTTTACAGTAGATTTAAACACATCGTAGAATAAATTACGATGGCACTGCTGCTCTAAGTGTTATTTTGCCGTGTTTCGTGTTCCCGTGATGTGTACATCCTTTACAATACTAAAAATAATTTTTTCTGTAGGCAAAAGGTTGAAATGTGGAAAATGTCGATATTTGGTATACTAAAAAAAAATACAAATTTGATATCAATAAAAAGATAATAATAATAATTGATGTAATTGTAGATGTTTCCTAATCCGTTCCTCTTCCCTATGGAATTCAATTCCCCCCCCTTTATTCGTAGTTCTAATTCCCTTCCAATCTTCAAATCCCGTATCTTCGACTACCTTTTGTCCAACCAATTCCGGAAGAATAACAATTGAAACTTTCAAGAAAGCTTTATATATTTTCTGTCTTAGATTTTCGTTTATCATTCTTATTTTTTAGTTTAATTATATTTGACTTTTTTCTTTTTATTTACTATCATTATTTTATATATTATGTTAATTATTGTGGTTTAGTTGTATCTTTTTAAATTCATTGTATTATTTTATTTTATGGCCAGGCGGTAGGTTTACGAAGAAGGGTATAAAGATGATCTGAAAGGATTTGTTGGAATTTATCTTAATCCTCCAATTACGACACCATTCTTCGAGGGCTGTGACAAGATTTAAAACAAATTATTTACACCTATTGGACAGAATTTTAAAACATACAATCTTCGTATGGATTAATTATTGAATCTGAAAGATGGAAAAAGTTTTAATTAATTAAAAAACATGGAGCCCAAATATTATGTTAGTTCTAAAACATGACTAACTGAAAACAAAGGCGTGGATGTTTAACAAGTGCTCTTTGATTTGGGCCCAGAAACCTACTTAACGGGTCTGCCCAAAATTCATGGCAACTTGTACCACCCAATCTAAATAGCCCATCTATATACTTGCGCATTCCTAAGTATGGCAAACATGTAGAAGGAGGCACCTTTACAATTTAACTGTTATTGTTCATATATCGATCCTTAAGATATTTTGGCGACTAGAGCATTCAACAGAGTGTTGGTTGTAAATATGAATAATAAGACCGAACCAAAATAGAATTAAACAATTTAATATTAATACTATTGGAGCAGTTTGGCTAAAAGATTAGGAACTTTAACATGAAGTCGTTCTCAAAGTTGTTCTTCAAGTTGGGCAGTTGGAACAAAGCCTCCTGTATAATCAATTACTGCCTCCATAATCTTGAGGTCCAAACACAAAGCATTGTTCGCTCCTCGAGTTGTGTATTATCGTCCGCAAAGTCCCAGCCAGTGGCGCTAGTCCCGAGTCAGGGTATTGTTTTATTGTCCTTATAATTAAATGACATAATAAGGAAAAGGGAATAATCTTCATTTTTAGACATGGTTCAAGTTTTATTATAAGAAAATGTTACTACTTAGTTGAGAACATGTTATGTAGATATATGAAAAAAAAAGTGATTTTCGCTTGGAAGAATATTTTAAAACAGTTTGTAAGGTCTGTTAGAAAACGAAAACAGGCATCAATACTCCCATAAGGAATTTATGAGTCTGCCAAGAATAGATAGATAAAAATGGTGGCAATTTGAAAATATTAAAAACATTTTTCATTCTGAACTCTATATCTTAGAAAATACCTACAACGTCATTTAAAGTAAAGTAAATTTGCTCAAATATGAGCTCTAACAGAGCTGTTTACCTTCTATAGTTCCCGAAATAAGTAAAATTTAATGGAATAAAATCAGTAATTCCTATTTATCTCAAGAACCATGAAATGTACAGATGTCGATTAGCACTCAAATCAAAGCTAGTTTAATGTGCTATAAAATAGTTCATGACGTTTGTCTTCGTAGGAGTAGTAGTTTTCATATTTCTAGTTGTTCGGATAAAACTTTTGGTTTATGAAGAACTATATCTCAGGACCCATTGGACGTACTGATTTCTGCCAGCAATCAAATTTAAGTTAGTTTAATGTGTCATATAGTACTTTATGACACCAATCTTCGTAGGTGTAGTAGTTTTTATGATATTTGCATATAAAAATGAATTTCGCATATGATAGTTTGTCTGAACAACATTGAATTAATTTATTTTAGCAAATATAAAAACTACTATTCGTACGTAAATAAGTGGCATAAACTACTATATGATACATTAAAATATTTTAAATTTGATTGCTGGCAGGCAACAGTGCGTCCAATGTTTCCTGAGATATAGATCTCCCAAAATATATTCTCTAACTACTAATTTTTAATTTGCTTTTTAGAAAGCTATATCTCGAGAGCTATTGAACATAAAAAGCTCTATTATGGCTCATATTTTAGTAAATTCACTCTATTTCATATAATGTTCTATTAGGTTTTCTATTATTGTTGTTAGTTGTAAAGTTATAGAGCTCCGAATAAAACATTAATTACTTTTAACGTTTTTAAACAGCACCCATTTTTTATTCCCTCTAATTATGCTTGGCAGAATCATACATATTGATAAATTTAAATTATACATTAACAAGTATAACAAATTATACATATTTTTCACTTAATCTATATAAAATTGGGATAAAATAAATGACCTATTTTTCTACGGGGGTCTTAACTAACTTGTTTCAGTACCTTACCTGTGCCACTACAAGCCATGGAGGGTCAGGGTTCAGTACTTTGTAAAGAAGCACTATTTCTCGTACGACGGTAGTGTAAGTAGGTGATCTGTTCACAATAACGCTCAACCGTCAGATTTTTTTCCCCAATTAAGGAAACCCACTTTATGAGGCTGGGTGAGCCACAGGAGAGGTCTCGAACTCACAGGATTGACTAAGAGAATACATAATGATCTTCCTGATTCGAACTCAGTAACGCAGTGTCATACTCACTGAACTCCCACTTTTTAATACACTTGCTTTCCCCAAAGATCCCCTACCTTGCTTATTTTTATTAAAAAGAATAATTCTGAAGTGAATTATTATTCTAATTACGATGGGTACGGTATAAAAGAAGCAACATCAAAATAAATAAATATGTGGGTCGAGTATAATCGTTTTTAATTTAATTATTTTTTTCTCTTCATTTATTGTAATTTACAACTGTATTCATGCTTTAAGTACTAGTGAATCGCTGGCTATAAAGCACTCCAATTGCATTGGAAGGTTTCGAGTAAATCTTTTTTTCAAGTGCCTCGCAGGATTATCAGATTTAGAAGAGGAAGCAGGATTAGAAACTAGTGGATTAGGTGATTAGGTAGTTAATCATACGATGATTAATGGCAAAGTGTTAGGCATTAAGAATTTTGAATTCTATGGATTGGATACCAGATGAATTCGATAGTTTATTGGAGCCCCAAAGCTCAACTCTGTTCAAATCTATACAGGTCTTATGATAGTCGTTTATTTATAAAAGTCATTATTTGTAATTAATTAGGAGTTTAGACCGTTTTTCTAGTAAGTATTGTAATCGAATTGACGCTTAGTTTCCTGTCTTTTATGTCTTATGTTAGGATTTCGTTTGTCCAGGTGTAGTCCTAGGTAGCGGATCTGTTAGAAGAAGAGCCCAAGAGGAGAAAAAACGCAGTTGTCTCACCCTAATTTTCTATTACTTAATTAAAAACTGTGTATAATTACTAGTCAAAATTGATGAGTCTGCCAAGTATAAGTAGGGGGAATAAAAAATGGCGGCTGTTTCAAAACCTTAAAAATAATTGTTTTTTTATTCAGAGCTCTATATCTTTACTACTACCAACAACAATAGAAAATCTAAAAGAGGATCATTTAAAAGGATTTAGTGAATGACATAATTTCTTCCTTATTAAAAAACAATAGTTTATTTAATATCATCAGCAACGTTTCGGGAGATTTCCCCCATCTTCAGGCTGCTAAAAAACAAATTCAACCAAACCCTTAAACATGCGCTTACAACAACACTCATATATCATATACACTCAAAGAACTATTTATAAATTATTTACCTGTTAACAAAAACCTATATATTACATATAACTATCTCCCATTTGTCATTCTTGCTAATATATTACAATATTATTGTCATTTAATGAGTAAAATTTGCTACTGGTCATACATTTTAGGAGAATAATTACCTTTCTGAAGGTTATCTTCCAGTCTGATAACAACCATATAAACTATAAAACAATTTTTTCCTACCTCTATTAACACAAAGATGAACAATAAAATCTAAAACTAACAATTTTTCAAAAACCATTTCTATTCCATTTATTATATAACATTATTTACTTTTATAATTATAAACATTTTGGCTAAATTAAATCTATATTACATAAAAAAAAACACATTAAAATTAAAACGCTAATTTATTTATAATATCAATATAATGTGTGCCTAAAGTTTTTGTATCAGTTTTATAATTGATTGCTTTGTCAATGTTTTTTGTAATGTGTATTGATTCAATTATTTTTCTATTCCTACTGTTCTTGACTATATCTAAAATTTCTGGATTATTAAAATCAAATTGATGTTTGTATTTAATGCTATGTTGTGCCAATGCTGTAGTTTTGATATTTTTTATATTTTTACAATTGGTCTTATGTTGATCAATTCTTGTTTTTAATTTTTTAGATGTTTCACCTATATATAAACCATTACAATTCTGGCAATTTACTTTATGAACAACATTTAATTTATCTTTAAAGTCTACTTTGTCTTTCATATTATCCAGATAACTACCCAATTTATTATTATTATATAATCCAAAATTCAAATTATGTTCATATTCTATAAATTTCTTTTTGATTTTATCTGTTAATCCTGGAATATAGTTTAATTTAAAGTAATGACAATCATTTAACCTAACATTTTCTTTTTCCATTCTATTCTGTAAGCTATCATTATTTGTTTTATTATTTTGTATTTTTTTATTTTTATAAAAATCCGTGATTATGCTTTGATTAGGTTTTTTTATTTTACTCACAATTTTGCTGTTATCAATATTGTTATTTTCTCCCCTCTTACCATCTACATTTTTTCTATATAACAAACATTATTATTAGCTGTGCGATTGTTAATAATACCATGCCATAACTTATTTATTAATTTTTTTAGGATAAAAATTTTCAATAAGTATATTATAAATGAATATTTGTAGTTGCTGATGATATTAAATAAACTATTGTTTTTTAATAAGGAAGAAATTATATCATTCACTAAATCCTTTTAATTCCATAAGACTCTTCCAGCATAAAGGATTATTAAATTTAGGATCATTTAATGTAGAGTAAATTTGCTAAAACGTAAGCCTTAATAGAGCTATTTACGTTCAATAGTTCTCGAGATATAACTTTCTAAAAAGCAACATTACATAAAAATGTCCTATGAAACGTACTGAAATATGAGTAGTTAATTTATTTTGAGAAATCTATATCTCAGGAACTCTGTGACGTACAGAAGTCTATTAGCACTCAATCTAAAAATAATTTAATGGGCTATAAATTATAAGCTAATAAAAAATTAATTATTTTTATCGCTTTGAAACAGCCGTTATTTTTTATAATCCCTACTTATACTTGGCAGTTTTGACTAGTAATTTATAGATTGTTTTCATTAAAGTAATTAAAAATTGGGGTGAGATAACTGCCTTTTTTTCTTCCCGGCTCTTTTAGTATGTTCTACACGAGTAAGAAAGGTACTGTTTGGGTAGTAAAAAATAGAATGAGGAGATGAAGAACACACTATCAATACCAAATCAAGACTACCTTTATTGTCTGAACGATCAACCTTATAGAGACCTATCTATTAGCTGATTTAGCACATAAACATTCTATTAGACATAGATAGAGGGTTGACTCATAGCTATTGTAATAAAATTAATAATTATCTGTCAGCTGGATCTTTGTAGTTATTATCACAGTGCCTTACCGCTGAGCTACTCTACTCCGCTCCCATTAAGATTTATGCATAGAGTTGAACCTAATATATTTTTTGCAATACATTCCTAAGCTTTATATGCCGAGATTATAAGCTGTAATATGCCTCGATGGGAATGGACTAAACTGATTCATGATACGAGCTATGAAACTAGATGTGAGGCGCATCTGAATCAGACGACAAGCCCGATATGGCACACTTAATGTTGAACTAACGTCACTACAAGCAATGAGACGTGATGAAACTGGCTACTGTTACAGGGCCGACGCTACTCGCATATCTTAGCTAACAAGTTGAATAATATTTTTCATTGCTAGAGGCAGAGATAGCGAGGGGTATTGTTGAATATGCATGACCTCCTTGTTAGTGACTCTTTGAAGCAGCTCTCTCATAAAAGAACATTACTTATTTAAATGGGGCATTAGTCTTGTAGAAATGATTCTTTTACATAGTATCTTAATATTAATTATGTAAAAATATATCTATTATACATAAAAAGTAAATAGAGGGAATATTTAATGCATGGCACGTCTAGTTCTCTGCTCTACTTCAGAAGAACGCAGTTTCTTAAAAAATAAGTAAGTTTAGGGATTTTTGCATCACCTTTATTAAGAAATGTTATTCATTGATTTGAAACTGTAAAAAATACTGTAAATTAGTACATCTTAGCAGTAAGAGCCCATTGGATCCCACGACCCCCCCCCCCCCCACCAACCTCTATAAACAAATGAACTGAGGGCTACGAGAATGTCAACAAAGATTAAGCAACATAATTAATAAAGTAGACAACAGAGCTAGGTCAAAATTTAAATACAATTACTTTGCAGAAGTTCATCTCCGCCTAAGTAATTGCAATTATCAATAACATTCTTATGTAATGATTCCTACCCAACTTTCTTGGATAAAAACTGGTCTAGAGAACCTGATAGCTGAGCGGGTTGAGTGCGATGGTTCTGAAGGTCGGGGGTTCGATTCCCACATGGCTCAGTAATTCAATATTTATTTCACAGCGGATCCAAGAAATGAATTTGATGTTTAAATTTTAGTTCTTTTTATGTTATGGAAGTCTTAAGCCTAAAAATAAAATTATCATACAGATGGTCTTAAAAGAATGGAGTTTAGAAAATTAATTAATGAATAATATAGTATATTGTTTAATTCTCATAATAACCAAAAGCTCTTCAGAAAATAATTTTAAGGACACAGACAGTATTCGGGAAGATTTTGAATATTTAGTCAGATAATCTCGTTTGTTTCTTAAGTTAGCGGCACATATGATTGATAGCATATTTACTCAGTAAATGCCAGTTACTACTTTTCGAACCGGCAGTGTTTCGATTATTTTGCAATAAGTGTAGTATACGACCAACCAGCATTATCTAGAAATAAATGGGTTATAAATTAGTTAATTTTAAAAATTGGTAAATTTATTAAAATATAGTTAACTGCATATCTAACAAAACATATATTTTATTTAGTATTCGACGTTTTCTGTAGATTGTACCATAGGCTGGCTTAATGTTTGACAATCCTGCTGGCTTCAGTTTACAGAGCGGACAGAGTAGAGAATTTAACCCCCAGTCTAAGGTAATATTTTTAGAATACGTCCATCTCAAAATAAAACTTCATTTTTTTTTTTTTTATCAAATGTGCTATTATTCAATGTAAGCAGTGACATGTCCATTGTGAGACCCCAGCGAGAATGAAGTTATATACAAGCTAATTATGATAACCTAAGGCTGTGTGTTGTTGTTTCTCAAACTCTTATAAACAAGTGCTTGTCCTTAACCTATTTGCTAACGGCAAGGAGGGAACTATATTCTGAATTGAGCCCTACGTAAAGTTAATTAGTCATTAATTAATAGTGACAAGTGACTCTGAAAAGAAAGCGGCCCCGAGACCACAGAGGTTATATATCAGTAATAGCTACTGTAGCGGGGGGGGGGGAGGAAGTTGAATAGTCTTCTAACCCTTAGCGAGCTGATTAGTAAGTTCCGGAGTTTGCCACGACCGATCTTCTTTTCATCTCCACAGGGATGATTCAACTTTTTGTAAGACCTCGTTAAAAAGTCCAACTAGCTGGAATAGGTAATTGAGTTTAGCACAGTATTCACCTAATCTAGTAGTTTATAAACTATGCCATTGTATTTTTTCCTTGTAATTACTAAAAGTAAACAATAGTAACTATCCTTATTAAATTTTTCTTGTTGTACATTTAGTAATTGTGATGTTAGATTACAATGGTGTGATACAGGTGTGTAGAGAAACTACCCATTGGTAGCACTCTAATAACATTTGTAGATTAGGAGGTCTCCCATCTTCTTAGAACCCTACGTCAACAGCGCCCCTCCTATATCCTGAACTATATCCCCTATATCATAGAAAACCTTTATTTCAAATTCTCAGTACAATCCCGTACTGCCAGGTTCCGTTCACCTAGCATCTACCCTCCACCTCACCTAACTGCTGCGTTTCTCAAATCTTTTTTTACCCGATCAGACTTTCTCTGGAACTCCATTTCCTCTACCATTTGTCATGTATAAACCCTTCCCTCATTTAAAACCCTTCTGTCCAATCACCTTCTGCTTCTCAAAACTGATACAATATTATAATAGTCTAAATAATATAAATATTGAACATATGCATATATTATTTTTAAATATTGTTTACTACAAACTACCTTTTTGTTTTATTTTTTATGTATTTAGTTATATTTTTTTCTGTTTTTAGAATTATTGATATATAATTATTATATAAGTGCGCCCACACTTTGTTTTGTTACGGTTGCCATGATGAAATAAAAACACTGGCGATATCTGCGAAGACAAGAGGTGTTAACGGTTGTCATGGGGGAAAAAAAACTTAGCGGTGTGTTTAAACGAATAGGTTTTGGTTTTTTTAAGGTGACATTTTGATTTTTGAACACGTTACGACTGTTCAATGTGAAGTGGTGATAGTTTATCGGATAACATATGATATCGTTCATGTTTTGTTTTTTCAAAATTATGGTTCTACTTCCATGGACGGTCATTAACACAAGAAGTGTGGATATAGTGCAGTGCGTGGACGCGTTCCTTCAGCACGTCCTAGATAGTAGAGTTGTGGCAGATGTCATCGTCATACGACCGGAAAGGAAATATCGGACAACCTTGTGTTCTGCAAGGAGTACATCCAAAGCTTTGAACTAAATTTTATTTTATATTCGCTTTTAAACTCTTTTGTATAATAATGTAAATTTAGTTAACAAGGTTAAGCATTTAAGTTAAGGTTAAGTCAACTTACAAGTTTTAATTGTTTTATTAATTGATAAGAATTCTTTTGTTTTTTCCATTTTCATTCTGTGTACATATATTTCTTATTATTATTAAACTTTTGGCAATATAGTTCTGCTGTTCTTTCTTATGTATATATACTGCTTTCAACTTGTTCATTTACCTATTTTTTTTTTGTTCGCGGGATATTACGATAATTCATCAGGTGGGTAGGTAACATCCTCTAGGTTATGTTTTATCTACATGTAAAGGCATTCACCAGTGGTCATAATTCGATAATGGTTTATATAGGGTACATTGTAGTTATATGTGGGCATATTGTTTCGGGGTTTTCGTTATTTCCAAGTAAAAAAAATAACGTGGCGCCTAAGGAGTAATTTATTCTTTTTTTTTTTTTTGTTTCTTTTTTCTTTCTTTTGCGATTATATATATATATTTCCTTTAACTCACCTCATCCTCCGCTAAGCGTGGGCAATTATAAACGATAAATATATAACTAAAGATAAATCAAAATTTGCGGTTATAGTTTGGCCAATATGTTGTATAAACTTATACAATATGTTGTATAGGGTTCTAAAGAAAGCTATTCCGAGAATAATATAATGTTTTTCATTTCACAATATTTATTATGTTTGGTGAAAAGGTTATGATATAGAGACTAGAAGCAGAGCTGTGTAGAAGTGGCCCCTTATATTGGTTTTGCACTCTCCCTCCCCGGAGAATGATAGAGGCTGCTCTTCTATTGACAACTGGCAAGCTTTGTTTGCCCTCGGCAGGAGTTGGCCTACTTCCAGCGTTCCTGTATCTTACCTCTCTCCTATTGGAAGAGGGATAGGATCCCAGTCTATATCTCACGATTTAATGCCAGTATATTTTAGAGTTAACAAACCATTAGTCAAACTAGACTACAAAAACAAACGATATATTGTCCTCATGTCATGTGACTGGGGGTGGGTGATATACATCGATTATGTATCGATATAGCAACTTCTGGGAAAACAAACAACCTTAAAACTTCATACATCTTTTAAAAAAAGATTGGTCAGAATCATGCTGGGGCGCCAGATTTTCACCCAATTAGGAGTACCAACTTCATGAGGCTGGGTAAACCCCAGATGGCTTCCCAACCCACAGGACCTTATCATGACTACAGTGCAAAACAAAATAATTATCTGCTCCAGCCAGATTCGAATCCGTGGCCTTGGTGTTATATATACAGTGCCTTACCAATGAGCTACCCACTCCCAATAAGTCTGTACCGCTACATCATGGAGGATTAGTGATGCAGTACTTTGTAAGGAAGTTCTGTTTCTAGACCAACCGTTGTACAAGGACGTGATTTAGTCTGAATTTAGGTTACCCACTTCATGAGGGGTGCCCCCAAAATGGCTTCCGAACTCTCAGGTTTAGTCACAACTACATTGCAACAGAAAATATATTTATGATAAATTCTGTTACATATTATAGCTTCAACAATATCAATAAGGACAATGTGTGACCAAATATTTTGTTGTGAGATAAATCACTTTTAAACGGGATATTATATTAATATTTAAAATATATTATTTTACAAATAATTGCTTTATCTTAGTCTATATATAGATTATTCAATTTATCAATATACAATTTGTTGATGAATTTGTAAATATTTAAAACCTAACAGATCAAACTAGGGTCATAAAATAAATCGCCCAACATTCTATGTTTAATGCATAAATAAACTGTAACAGTCAAATATGTAAGAGATATTTATCTTATGTTATATTTATGATGGTCTCAATTTTTTGATTGAAATTTAAAAAATATATATAAAACTTAAACAAAGAGTTATAATTGTTTGTTTTCTGTTTAATGTTATGCTGAGTCAGGTAGTAGAGTAATTAAAGTACATCTTCATTACAAGTTTCATTTGCAGTATAATGACATTAAAATAACCATTACGTAGTCCATAAAATTTAAACATTAGTGTTTTCGATGAACAATTGCACTGAAGTAACTATAAAGCACGGTCTCAATAACTGCAATTGTGTAAAGTAATTAAAATTACTCCATATAATTACTCTGTGTAATTAATTATTAGCCCTTAGTAATTGCAACTACAATAAAAATTACATGAGATTTAACTCCTATGTATATCCAGTTTATATGAAAATATTTCTTATTTGTAGAAATTCTAAAAATTAAATAAATCGATACGCAAGCACGCGATCATATAAACCATATTTTATTGTTTCAATTTTTTGTTTAATAAAGATTTATTTAGTAGTTAAAATTAAATATTCATATAGTCCCAACACTTCTTTTTTTTTATCTTAACACTCCAACGTTTCAGCCATTCCAGACATCTTCAATGATCATATTACACTATCACAGCCAAAACATTATTAATGAACATAATTGCTGGCCATTTTGCCTTTGTCAAATTATTTATCTAATGGTAAATAATTAATGTTCTTTAAAACTTCTTCAATTATGAAACAATAAGCACTTGATAAATTAACCCCTTAACTTGGACGCTGGAGTTAATATGAATACGCTAACACAGGCCAAATTGTGCTCACTCAAGATAATTCCAGCTGGAATTTGTATTTTATCCTGCTATAATTTTTCACACTAGGATATAATCGAAAATTGAAAATAATAATGTGATAATAATAAAATAAATAACAATAATTTATTCTCTGTAATAATTCTCTATGTATAGCTTCAGGCTATATTTACATAGGTATTATGACCGATATCCAAAATCCAAAATAAAAATTTCGAATGATTATTTTTGTATTTAAAATTTTTTTTTGCTTAGACAATGTTCTAAATTGTATTTTTTTTACATTAGAAAAATTGAGTTTTTTATTTTTCAAAAAAAGTGCGTTATGAACGCATGGCCCGATTTTTCCAAAATTAAAGTAAACATTTTTATTATTTTTGTATTTTTTTGCCAAATCAGTGTTCTAAATTTTGTTCTTTTTAATAATTGTTTTTTGCTATTTTAAAAAAAACTGTGCGTTAAGGGGTTAATCTTCATCAAAATGTCTTATTATTAATTTATTAAGTGCATAATGTTTTCATAATTTAAGAAGTTTTAAAGAAAATTTACTAATGATAAATAATTTTAATTTTGGCCTGCTTTAGCGCACTTGCTCAGCCTCCACTGGCTTATTACCAGTGATACGGCGAGAGGGGTGCGCTGGGATCTCTTGAGCTCTGCTCTACACCTCTCACGTGGGGAATAGAGTGGGCTCAGAGATCCTCAGGTCGATTGTATAAATAATGTATAAGTTATTTTATCATTATGTTATTTTATTTATTTATTTTTCATACAGATAGTTTGATTATGTTCATCTTGTCTATTCTTTTGTTTGTATATATTTTAAGAGATTTTTTTTGATTTTTTATTTATTTTATTTTTTTTTATTATTATTTTTTTATTTTAGTATGTATGAGATCATCCATCACTATTACCTATTGCCCACAACTGTGTGGCAGATTTTAATATCTATCAATAAATAAATCTATCAATCAATAAAAAAAAAAATAATAAAAAAAAAATAAATAAATAAAAAAAAAAAAATTGGCCTGCAATTTTGTTGATCACCAATGTTTTGGCTGTGATACAATAATAAGATCCTTGAAGATCTTGAAGATGGCCAGAATGGCTGAAACTGTTGAGACCCAATGGATGTTTTTTTTTTATGACTACTACAAAAATTTATTTATTTTTTTCATTATCAGAAAAAATATTAATGAACCGTAATCAATTTTACCTTATTTGTTAAGTACATTTTTGAAATTCAGTCATATAGTCACATTAATTCAAATTTATAACGTAGTTATGTTTTAACTGTTTCGTTCACTACTGATACATTCATCTTAGCCTTTAGACACAGATCAATGTTAAGTTATACTGGGCATTATCTCTTTGGACATATCAATATGTTTGTATGCTGTTGTTTATATTTGATAAATTTTGTTATATGGTTAAATTTGGTGGTTTTGAATTGAAAAAAATAATTTTTAATTGTTTTTCCTGGTTCCTTATACTTATATAACCAGCGTATTTATTATATCTGCATAGTGTGCTTTTAAGTTTTTTGTATTTTTTATTTTGAGTTATGTGAGTTGCTTCTAAGATCCTTCTACTTTTAGTGTTTTTGTCATGTCTATTACAGATGAGGTTTTCGAAGTTAAATATTAGGTTGAAAGTTATGCTACGTATAGCCAATGCTGTGCATTTTATGTCATTAAGCTTTTTTCAAGTTGTGATTTGTGGTTTTATCTTGTTTTTTAAAGGTAGTTTATATTTGACCTCAACATTTTAATGAACATACGCTGATGACACATGTATACTTTCTGTAAACAACGACCCAACTAATGCATCACAAACACTACAGGCACACATAACATCTATTGAAGAATG
>NW_027113828.1:83703-106988 GCF_000696795.3 Halyomorpha halys | reverse complement strand
TCCTTGATGCTCCTTATTACGTCACAAATAAACACATTCACAAAGACCTTAACATCCCATTCGTTGCAGATTTGACCCAAAACAGATATGCGTCTTTTCGTTCCAAACTCCTTTACCATCCTAACCCATTAATTCTTAATCTTTCATCCTTAACAATCCCTGATAATCCTCCCAGGCGTCTGAAAAGAAGATGGCAACGGGACCTTCTAATTTAAATTAATGTTTGAAGTACCACCAATGGGTGGTTCCTTCTCAAGATTTTGAAGTGTATATGAAACATACAACATATTTAATTATTGTATTATTTTGTACAGTTGTAAATTACATTAAATAAATAATTTAAAAAAAACATTTTAATGAAAAGAACAAACAACTCTTTAGGAAATAATCGTAATTACTTTTTGCCAAACTCTGTTGAGCGATCCTTCTTTATCCTTGAGGTAGTTGTGGAAAAGAGATTATTAGATGCTGCAAGTAAGAAAAGGTCCCTAAGTAGAGATGTTACCAGAGAGGAGGATCTGAAGGGTTTGTTAGAAGAGGATCTCTTGTGATGATGGAACATCTTGGATAGGACAAGCTATTCATACGGAGATTAATGTGTCTGTCTTTGAGCGAGTGGTTCCCTCATAGTGAGGGGGCTGCTTTGAGCTCTGTCCCACAGGACCAAGGGGAAAAGAAACCTTCCTCTGTCCTGTCTGTCTTAAAGTAACCGGGACAATTCTGTCATAGGGGAGAGTAATAATTACTATGGGACTGTTCTTTGTCATGATCGTTACAACATTATTATAATTTATTTAATAAAATCATGATATGAGAAGAAGATGATCGTGAGTGCGGTCAGTAATGATACAGAAACAAGAAAAAATTATTTTTAATGCCAACATTTCGGCCTGAATTTTAGGTCTTCAGGGCTAAGAACAAAAAACAAGATAACAACCATAACGAATAACAGGAATTACAGTATGGTTAGAAAATAAGAATACTAACATTATAGATACAAAGTCGTATTGAAAGACATATATAGTCTAAGTATTATGAAATTAAGTAAGAGGAAACAAAAAATAACAAAATACATATTAAAATCTTCTTTGTAAATATATGTACAAAATTATTTTAAATCAAGTGATAAACAATTTGGGATATAAAACTTGTTTATAGTGAATGAAACAACTTGTTCGCGTCCGTAGCAATAGAACAGTTTAAATCGGATCTAAAAGTCTCCGGTTAAAAGAGAATTACCCTTCATTATAATTAATCATCATCAATATAATGGTAATTTGATCAGTTTTAGCTTCATCCAATGCGGCGAGATCTTTTGAGCTATGCTCTACCCCTCACACGTGGGGGATAGAGTGGGCTCAGGAATCCTCAGGTCGATAGTGGAAATATTGTATATTAGAGTGTAAATATAACTAGAGACTATATTATTTTATCATTATGTTATTTTATTTATTTTTCATACACATAGTTTGATTATGTTCATTTTGATTATTCTTCTGTTTGTATATATTTTAAGAGAGTTTTTTTTTCATTCATTTATTTATTTTATTTTATTTTAGTGTGTATGAGATCATTTATCACTATTACCTATTGCCCACAACTGTGCGGCAGATTGTAATATCTACCAATAAATAAAAAGTATTTAAAAAATATATAAATAAAAAAACTGACTCAACTCTCGCCACTACAAAAAGTTTAATGTTGGTCCAACTCCTCTGTGTGAATATGGACGAGATGACCAGAGAATCTACTGCCTTGGTGACCCAACTGTTCGACGACCTGGAGATCTCAAGAGTAACACCGACTTCATTGTATCATTTTAAGACTGAAATAATAGGAAGAACGAAGAAACTTTACAGTTTCTTCTTTTATGAAAAACAAAACAAATATATTTTGGGTCACGTAATATTCATGACAGCATCATATCAAATATCGTACGATACGATTGTTTTAAATAGTCTTTTTTTTCTTCTACTTTATATTTATAGCAAGGCAGTAATAAACACGTGATAGCACTATCAGTGCTGTCAGATAAGAAGCTCAGACTAGCGTGAAGACATTGGCGGTTAGACTGTAGCAGTTCTGGCGGGAAGAGTTCTTGATAAGGGCCCTTGATTAGGAGCGGAAATGGCCGATTAATGCCGAAAACAGCCGACCCCTCTACGATATCCACCTGTTCTAGATGTCAACCTTAAAGGTTCTACCTCAGGCTTAGGTTTTTTTGGAAATATTTAATTTGGTTTATTAGGTGTTTAACCTATTCTTTTCCCACTTTGCAAAACAGAACATGATACTGAGTTTTTTCACTATATAATTTTTTGATTTTCATTTGCAAATAAGTCCAATAATACTAGAGTAGTTTATTTAAAAGTCGTACATAGTCTGTATTAAGCAGTATAATATATACTATATGTATATAATGAAAAGTTTACATACACATCTTATACTACTGCAGTTATTTTTTTTAAATAATTGTAGACAGGTTATGTTTCCTCATCCACTGTTCTTTTTGAACGTATAACGTGGTCTCTTACACTAAGAGAAGAACGGTGCCTTAAGATTTTTGAAAATATATTATTACGTAAAATATTCGGACCGAAAAATGAGTTTAGGAGGAATTTAGAATGGAACTGCACCCGGCAAATAAAATTCAGGTTGTGGGACTTAGTGACGAACGGATCCCTAAAATTTTAATAACGTTGGTTAAACTTTCGAGAGGTAGACCGAAACGTAGATGGGAGGATTGCTTTAAGATTTATTAAGTAGATTTGGGCTTAGAGATGTAGATAACACTATGTAGTAATTAATTAAATCTGTACTGCAACAACCTATAAGGAAGTACTGTAGCTAGACCAACGGTTGTTTAAGGAGGTGATTTGGTCATAATCATGCTAGACCGCCAGATTTTTACCCAATTAAGGTTACTCACTTTATGAGGCTAGGTGTACCCAGAAGGGCTTCCGAACACACAGGGCTGACTTAAAGACTACAGTTAATTATATAATAATTATCTGACACAGGCACATAGTACAGTTAGTAGATCTTAGTAGTTGAGATAAATATTGTGATAAACTCAATTGTGATATCAATTATCTATTCCTCCCACTTAGAGAGGTGACAATAACTTCCGAACAAGGGCTTACAAAAATTTTAACTTTCCCCTTTGGAAAAGAAGATCGGTCGTGGCAAACTCTGAAACTTACTAATCAAGGCGCTGAGGATTGAAGACTATTCAACTTTCCCCTTGCTACAGTAGCAATTACTGATATACAACCACTGTGGTCTTGGAGCCGCTTTCTTTTCAAAGCCAATATACGTTATTAATTAATGGCTAATTAACTTTACTTAATTACTTCTATTCAGAATTTAATTCTCACGTAGAGTAAGAGAATAAGATGAAGACAAGCTGTTCGTTAGCAGCTCGGATCAATAAAAAATAAACAATGTTAATTCTAGTTAAATAATATATGATAAAGCCTGTCATATCTAGTTAAATATCATCATTGTTATCAGCTTACAAAAACTAACTTGAGTAGCTCATAGCATCATATTAGTTATCCTATTCTCTATTATTGTTGGAATTTTGATTTGATTTTGGCTGGGACCTAACAGTACCATGTTTTTTATCTTTTGAGGGTATTGTGGATTTCCTGACCTTCCATTTCTATAGCGTACCATTCCAAATAAATAGGGTTCGTTTTTAACAGATTCTTATTTATTTATAATTTATAGATTGATATTTAGATTAGGGTATTTTAGGGATGTTGGGGATCTGTTCGAAGTGGATGAGTTTATTTGTAACGTAATAAGGAGCATCAAGGATTTTACGTAGGATTTAGGATTGTAAGGATTGGATGCGGGAGGAATTTGATAGTTTGGTAGAGCCGCAGAGCTCAATTCCATATGTCCAAATTGGTCTGATTGTCGTAGTGTATACTAATTTTTTGTAGTGAATGGGAAGTTTAGAGTTTTGTCAAGTAATTGTTGTATCAATTGAAATCTACGAGCAGTTTCTTGCTGTTTCAGTCTTGTGTGTGGATTCTATGTACGTCTCTTCTCAAGATGGAGTCCTAAGTATCGAATCAGTTCAACAGACGTTAGTGGAATATTTATAAAGGATACTGTAGGACAGGAGGGCAGAGGTTTACGACGAAGAGTAAAGGTGATCTGGTGGGATTTTAATGAATATTATGTGAGTCTGTAGTAAAAGAAAAAAAATACTAAATATAGGTTGACATTAATATACATAATAAGTGAGAGAAATTATATAAAAGTATACATAAATAAAATAGAATAAATCAAATCAAATAAAAAAAAATAGGTGAAATAACTATAATATCGTGACGAAAATAAAATAATTGACTAAATTGAATATAGGTACAAAGATATAAATTTATATTGATTTAATATAAGCATCAACTCTTTAATAAAAAATGTATTTTCGATAATCTATAGAGAAGAAAGTGGTACAATGGATCGAGGAGCTAGTTAACCAAATCTTCATTCTCGGAGCACCGGTAAAATAAAGTTCAAGAAATAAAGTAGGATAGGAACCTTGATGTGCTATCATTCGTTATTATTTCGGTTTTCATAAATTGTCTAATAACTTTTTTAATACTTCTTAATTTATACGTTTATCTACATATTTTTTGTTTATTTTTATATACATTTTCACAAATTTCACACTCTAGTTTATTGTTATTCTACGTTATATTGTTCCCTGATAGTGTTGTATTATTTTAGTTGTTTGTATCTTTTTTAGCCCTCACGAAGCCCTTAGCAGGGGAATTAACTTAGCAGTTAATATTAAAACCTTACGCTAAGTTCCGGATTAAAACTTTTAATATCGAATAAATACTGCTTTTTTATTTTCTTTATGTTACATTTATAGTTAAGAAATAGTAATATGGAAAAATAGCAGGAAGTACGAAGAGATATATTATTAATTATCTCTAAATTATCTTTTTTTTTTCTTTTTTTTTTTAAATTTAGTCTTTTGATCGAGTCTGGCACCCAGGACTGCTGTACAAGATCCGTAAATTCCTACCCCCTACATATTATCTCATTATCCATTTTTATCTCTCAGTCAGGTCATTTCATGTAAATCCCAACAGCCCTTATTCATCCCTGTTTCCTCAATCTCAATCAAGGTACACCAGCTCAGTGTAGTATCCATGGTCCTATCCTTTACACAGTTTTTACAGCTGACATCCCAACCCATCCTAACACTATTCTCACCACGTATGCCGATGACACATGCCTATTGTCAGTGAATAATGATCCCAATTTCTCCAATCTCACATCACCAGCCTCGAAGAATGGTGCCAAAACTGGTGGATTAAAATAAATTCCTATAAATTCCCACCAAATCACATTTACCCTTCGTCGTAAACCTTCGTCTTGCCCTACAGTATCTTTTAATAATACCCCACTTATTCCTGTTGAACAGATCCGTTACTTAGGACTATATCTGGACAAACGACTGACTTGGAATCCTCATACAAGACTGAAAAGACAGGAAACTGCTCGTCGATTCCGACTATTACAACATTTACTAGACAAACGGTCCAAACTTCCAATCCATTACAAAAGACTGATCTACATGACTATTATAATGCCTATCTGGACGTTACGGAGTTGAGCTATGTGGCTCCACTAAACCATCTAATTCCTTTCGAATCCAATCCTCACAGTCCAAAATCCTTAATGCTCCTTACTTTGTCACAAATCAAATCTTCCATCAGTACCTCAAAGTCCCCTATGTTGCCGATTTGGCCAGAACCAGATACCAATCCTTCCATAATAAACTTCCCAACCACCCAAAACAACTCGTTTCTAACCTGGCTTCTCCTTCACTACCTAATAATCCTCCTAGACGTCTGAAAAGAAGATGGCCCCGAGATCTTCTCCTTTAGAAATGTTTTTGGAGTTCTATCAATGGGTAGATTCTCCACATGTCATAATATCACTTACTGCAAATTTACCTGATGTATATATAGGAATAATTTAGAAATATCAATAAATAAATTATTAAAAAAAAATTAAATTAGTAATCGATACTTTTATATAAAATTAGAAGCTGGTGACGAGAACTGGCAGAATTTATTCCGGAATTAATCGGAAAGCTGAAGAGCTCAAGTCAACTTTTACTTAGCGAAATTAGACGGCCTCAGACCTGCCCTGATTCGCGAAGCGCCTTAAGGAACAATTGCCTCCTTAGTTTCAATTCTTTTCGGATTAAGTTGTAAAGTCTTCCTGATTGAATTCCTTTATTCCAATATTACTAAGGCCAAATCCAATAGCTCCCTCACATTTTTTATCTTGATTATTGGCTTAACTTATATTATTGATTATTGGCTTAACTTAAAGTATCTTTTACATAAAATTTATTTAACTTATTCTTTTAGTAGGCCCGCGTTTAAAATTCCGTATTATTTATAAAACAACTTAACCTACACCTCTACTAAAATTTTAGTAATGTTGCTGCTGGTCTAATACTTTATAATAGTCATTTACTATATATTGGAGGAAAAAAAAGTAAACTTATTCAGTAATATCTCTCCATAATTTAGTCTTCTCTTCATTCCCTTACCAAGGATCAGTTTCTTGGAAGGCTCTTCTCACATGATGCTGGAATTTTCATCGAATAGACTCTAAGGAGTATCATGGGTCCACTTCTCTATCTCATTTTTCTGCCCACAGCGGTTGCAAGCAATACTGCCAGGTGGCGCTAATACTTTTAGTGGACATTGCCAACCCAAGGATATATTTTTTTCAATCAGGCAGCTCAAATGCTCAAGGGATCCACAGCCCTAAGTAGAATCAGGAGTTAGAGAACCTCGGAAGATACACTTGCAAAGCTCAATCGAAAGTGGCCAAACAATAAACACTTGTCGACGGCCTTAGACTCTTAGCTCTGAACCATAAAGATGAGTTGAAAGGAAGAAAGGATGCTAGAATTAAAAAGGATAAAGTACTGGCTCGATTACCCAGGAGATAGTGTAGTATCTTCCCGCAGAAGACGATCTGCCAGTAGAATTGCTGTAAATAAATCCCAAGTCAATTAGAAGAAATGAAGGGGAAAACCAAGGACAGAAGGAGGTTTCTACAGTTGCAGGGACGGAGTACAGAGGATTCGAAGCGTACCTGATAGAGTACAGTCCAGAAAGGAGAGAAGATATTAGAAGTAGTGAATCTAGACGGAAGACAGCCTACATTTCCAGATGAGTTTAAATCATAACAGTACAATCCTGTAAGTTGAGCGTAAATGAAATCTCATATTAAACTCATGAGGAGTAGATGATCGGGGGTACGGTCAGCAAAGACGCACAAATAAACTAAACTTATTTATTTGTTCCGACGTTTCGACCTGAATTTCACACGTTCATCAGGGTACTGACTAAGTAAGTGAGTACACAAGTTTTGTATATTTGTGTATCTTTACGGAGCACCCGACCGCCACCTCCTCATATCAATCTCAATCTATTATTCACAACTATTGCCATGTCGACAGTAAAGTCACGGTAATGACAATACTATTTCCAGTATTCTCGATTCATATCACTAATAATTATTATAGCATTTTGTTCAACCACTCTTTTTTATAGTATTTTTGATAAGGTATGATAGTAATAAAAGCCTAACGAACCCGAAGGTTCCATGCCGATACCACCAAACGCTCTCTCCCCCAATTCCACTAAATCGGTTTTAACGCAATCCTATCTACGTTTTGGTCTACCCCTCGGTCGTTTACCCGTTGGTTCAGTGTAAGTTTTTCGATAGAAGGCGCGAGCAGTTTCGAAATTCAAAAATAACAAGTATTGTCGGCCTTCAACCTAGTTTTTCGATAAGGTATAATCTATAAATATTTAAAATTAACCCAGTGTTATTTTATGGTCTAACATTAATTAATGATTTAAATATCCTGCAAGCCACCAGATCATTGTAGCTAAGTGAGTCGGAGAACGCGGTACCTGTTAAAACGATATGCAATATTTGAGTGTAACCTATTACATCTGGCATACCATAGTAGGGGGTTTGTTATATTTAGATGCATATATAATACATTTCTGAGCACAGTCCCATAAGGAACCTGTAGTTTCCTAGTATACATACATAATAAATGCGGTTTATGGAACACCCACTAGCGGATAGCCTGTTATGAAACATTATAACATTACAATTTTACCTAATACTTATATTTAAAATTGTGTTTATTTAATATAATCAATATTTCTTTTGTTTCTAGGTAAGTGACCTGTATGCCGCCTCGTATTGTAAGTCATATCTTGGTTGCTTTTATTTCAATATAGATTTTTTTATTCCAATAAATTTCTATTTTTTCAAAATAATTGTAATTTTTACTTGTAGAAATCTAATTTAGAATTGCTATACCTCATTATTATTGCTATACCTCATTATTATTTGTATCCATTGCTTTATTAGAGTTTATAAACGTCACTAGCCAAACACGAGCAACTAACCTATCGAACCGACAGCAGACAAAATGGTGTGGAACTCAGCTGGTCTATTGAGTGACGTCATTCTCCATTTAGCAGACCTATAAACAGGCTCTCAACTATAGGGGTATTCATGATCTATGTTAAAGCGTGTTAAATGGAAAAAATCGTGTTAAATCGAAAAAAATTGCCTTCTTTTGCCGTGGTAAAACGAAATAACATTTAACATGGCTGAGAGTCTGTTACTTGGTTAGTTAAATCGAGAATGACGTCACACAATAGACCAGTTGAGATCGCCGCCATATTAGTTGTTGTGACTTTCAATACAGTTGTCAATTAGCTCATCTTCATTCTCTTCTTCACAAGTTTGAAGATCAATAAGACACTCCTAAGCTAAACTTTCACACAAATTCCACTTTTCACTCACTCTAGGCATGTTTTAATTAATTACTTAAATCAAAACTGAAGTAAACAATAACATGAGGGTCTGGAAGGAAGGTTATAAACATAAAGGCTTATACAACAAGTTGCTGAGGAAATCCGCTAGGGACTCTTATGCATTTAACGTTTAACATGACTTTAAATAGGGCTGCTCACAATCCTATAGTTATAACATTTAACATGGTAAAACATATAACATTTAACACAACATCATGAATACCCCTTATGTTAACCATGTTATATCGTTTTAACATGCTATTTATCTACACGCATTAAATAAATCCCCCGTATGTCAGAAATGACAAGGAAGGGAGTCATGAAAAAAATGAAATAAAAGTACTGTCGCCATATTGCCTACGGTTTAGGCAACAGCTATCTTGCATTTTACAGTACAGCGCTAACGAAACACTGCAATTTTGCTATTTATTTTTAGCCTACGCTTCGTCCCACTTTGTTAGGGAGAAATGAGCGATCTATATAGAATTAAATTTCTTGAGATTCTTGAGACAGATTTGTTTAATAGTTATAATAAAAATATCTATGTATCTATATCACACTTTTTCTTTTCTTGTAACCTCTACGTTTCGCTCCACTTTGCAGGGCTTAATCAGGGCTAAAAATGATATAAACACTTAAAATAATGTAAGTAAGATAATAGATAACACCAAATACAAGTAAACTAAGCTATTGCTAAAAATGATTTAAGAGCTAGATAATTTTTTGCCATATTTTATTACATGTTATCATTTTTTTTTACTTTGTTATATTTTTTTTAATTGTTTATATCTTTTTAGCCCCGATGAAACTCTGCATATTTAAGCCCACAATAAATAATTTAATTAATATTTGAGTTATTTTGACCGTATCTAGACCATCTTCCTTTTATACGAGTGTATTACTAACGGACAATCAGCCAATTGCATCGGGAATTGAAATTGTATTACATCAAAAAAGATTCATGAAGTTCAACTCCCAGTTATCGAACGTTAAAGAAGCAGTTACTTATAACTTGGGAATCCCAACCACAACCCGAAGACTGAAGCCCAGGTTGTTGCAGGACATCCTGTTATAAGTTCAATATTTATCAGTTCTGTTATTGTCCATCTAAAGTTTTATTTTATCATAATTTCTCTTTTTTCTCTTCATCCTTTTCTTAAAATCACTTTCATTCATTTGTTTTATATTCTGTAGTTATCAAATCTATTGTGACCTAACTTATATTTTATTTATTTTCTCTTCGACTTGTTTTTTCCCATTAGATGGCAATTTATTTTTCTTATCGGAGCCTATACCGTGATTTTGTCAAGTTTTTCATTTTGTGGAACGCCACTCAAGTCAACGCCCCAGGCAAAATTCGAACCGGCACCGCCAGCAGATATCTACTAAGACTGCGCCTAACCACTTAGCTACGGACGGCCCTAGAGAGCAATTGTTTTTTTGTTAAATCTTCGAATATTGTTATACTTGTTGTTAACTTTAATTTTCTCTCTTATCAAGAATTATTTTTTTGTCGTATTTTTTTTAATTGTTAATAGTTAGGGTTTCCTTTTATGCGAGACTATACCGTCACCATAATCAATTGTTTAAAAAAATATGTAACTGTTTTATGAACCACTTAAGGCTCATCTGGTCTGGTATTAAATATAAAGGTCAATCAATGATCTTCTAATTATTAATTTTGGTTATGAAATAAACGCGTTTCGAAATCTCCTCAAGCACATATTCCAACTGAGCCAGCCATGAAGCCAAAGTGAGGAGATGCCTGAACGTAAACTAAGAAGCTAGGGATCGATATACAATCAAAATCAGGACGAAGGACACTTGTTGCGGGTGGTTCAGTAAACAGAGTCCATTCTAATGGTCTTGTACTAATAGACTTCTTAGGTCTCCGCTTCCTTGTCAGTGGCCATGCCAAGTCCTCTAACATAAATCTTAATTATTACTTGAAGAAGAAAAATCTAGTGAAATACACGCATCTCAAGACTCTTACATACGACCCAAAGTATATTGTATATAGTAGTATTGTTCTATTTTAGTGATTTAAGAAAAAAAAAATTGAAAACCTGTGAAGGTAAAAATTATAAACAAATATAGTTTTTATTTTTTTTGTTGCTATAAAATTCCTATTTTACAATTTCCTGAGGTCGCGGACTAACGAATATAAATTTATAAAACCATGAAGCCAAATAAAATTTCCTACTTGAAAAGAATAAGACCGTTTAACCAATTCGTAATGGAATTGGGATTGTTTTTTTCCTCGTCCGAATGAAATTCTTCAGTTTTTCTTTTTTCCTCTCCTGTATTTATTCATAATGTTATTTTTATATAAGAAGATGGCCGAGGGCACGGTCAGAGAATAACACAAATAAGTTAAATGACTTATTTATTAGTACCAACGTTTCGGCCAGAATGTCTAGCCTTCATCAGGGCTAAGAACAATAAACAAGATAATACCCAATGAATAAAAGGATATATAGGACAATCAAAGTAAATAATTGTACAGAATGAAAATTAATTAAATAAAGTAATAAAAGAATTGAGAAATAAAACATATTTATAAGTAATTAAAATAACATAATTAAGAAAATAAAAATATAAAGTTATATAATTCAAATAAACGATGAAATATGAATATTTTATAAGCATAATCTAAAAATTAAAATTATGGAAGAAAAGAGAATATAATAAATATATACATTTTTAAAAGAAATGTGTTCTCTCTCATTGTTTTTTTTTTCATAAACTTTAATTTTTAAATTATTCATATTTATTTTTTTCATTGGATTATATAACTTTATATTTGTATTTCCTTAATTATGTTATTATACTTACATACATATAAGTTTTGTTTTCCCACTTCTTTCATTACTTTATTTTATCAATTTTCATTTTGTACAATTATTTACATTTATCATTCTATATATTCTTTTATTCACAGATTGTTATTTTGTTTTTTGTTTATAGCCCTGATGAAGGCTAGAAAGTCTGGCCGAAACGTCGGCACTAATAAATTTAATAAGTTTATTTAACTTTTTTTTTTTTTTTTTCCGACCGCACCCCAAACCACCTTCTACTCATATATATTATCCACGGTGAACTATCTTCTTATCATTAAAATTATTTTTTCAAATAATCATTTGAATTTTATTTATTTTGATTCCTGCGCAGAACTCAATGAAATAGGAAATTTTTTTTTCTACTTTGCTTACTGGAAAATCGGAGATTTAACAATTTCTTCGGTAGATACACAGGTTTTTCTTGCCTAAGGGCTGGAATAAAAATGCGCAATGGGACTAATACTAACAAGCTAATGATTGAGTAAATAGATTAGCACTCTCGTAACTGCTACTTAGCATTGGCCGGAGCAGAGACACAACTGCTAGAGCGGTCTAGTGAATGCTAATGGAGTCCTCTAGCAGTTAGCAATGTACGACTACAAGATGGCCCTCGTCGCTTCTCTTTAGGAAGGCCTTCTGAATCGGTTCCCTTGACTACCAATGTTCTATTTATTGAAATGATTCCATCTATTACAATCTCAATGCATTTTGCATCCTGCATCGAAATGTCTCCTAACAATAATTCTAACATGTGCAGATTGCTATGGAAATAAATAAAGAATAGTCGATGAGACAGTATTGACTACTATATCCTAGCTAATACATTTAATCACAAATATCTGAGAAGTTTAATATATAAAAATGAATTTTCAGGGAAGGTTATAGGCTGGTCCGATTTTTCTAGTTAAAACGTTTTAATCAAAATTAAGCATTCCTGGAGCGTATCTCTGAAGTTATACATTTTTTTATGGTTATATTATATGCCAATCGATTCCTCTTTTTGTGAAGGAATAAGAAAAAAATTACTGATTATATTTAGTTAATGAAATTAATCATTTATTTTTTTTAATTTGTCAAATGAAATCAAAGGCCCAATATAAGACGAAAATTTTAGCCCAAAACATTTTATTTTCCTATTTTTTTTTTTTTTTTTTCGAAAATTTGGATATAAGGGTTTCTTGAGATGCTTTAGATAAACGAATGACTTGCAATCCTCACACGAGACTTTAAAAAAAACAAGAAACTGAACGTCGATTCCTACTATTACAGCACTTACTAGACAAATGTACTAAACTTCCAATTCATTACAAAAGACTGATCTAGATGACTATAATAAAGCCCGGCGTTGATCTTTGGGGCTCCACTAAACATTGGAATCCCTCTGGTATCCAATCCTTACAATCCAAAATCCTCAATGCTCTTTACTTTGTCACAAATAAATATGTGCTAATAATTCCAAATACCCGGATGAGGCAGATAACTATTTATTCTGTTTGCTATCCACAGCTGGATTAGAAACAAGGTCCTTGTAGTTCTTAGCACAGAACCTGTCTCACTGAACTAACCCACCCTCTAATAATTTAACAATATATGTTATAAACAATTTTCATGCTACTGTTTGTGATTTCAAGCGGGATTCTGACTAAATCACCTCCTTGCACAACCGTTGGTCTAGTAACGGTACTTTCTTACAAACTACTGCACCCTTAACCTGATTTATGTGATTAGACACCTCCCCCCCCCCCGGGGTGCGCCCAGCCTCTCTGAAAGTGGGCACCCTTAATTGGGAAAGTATCATAAACAATTCGGTTCCTTGTACAAACGTTGTTCAAGGTATAGTAACTTCTTAGAAGTACTTAACCCCTGACGCTTGATAGGTTGTAGTGGTACGGATTTATTTATTTTTTTAATATATAAAAAAATAATGTGACAAAGATCATAAAATGTAGAAATAAAGAGTCAAACTTTTAGGTTAGTGGAGTTTTGTAAGCTCGAAATTAGCGAAACTGGTTATAAATCAAGGGATAACCGGATTATTTTCTGATGGCCACATTGTCACAGTGGACATCGGATATTACCAAAGAGGAAGGTGCCTTTTAGTTGAAGGCCTCCTTAATGGAATGGAAAAGGGGCAGCCTTTAAATAGAGCTATAGCCACCTCATGGAATTGGAAATTTGTGCAAATCCCTGGAGCTGGACAACTGGACTCAGCTAGGCAATGGAAAAATGATGAGGCTTCTTTCTAATTCTTCAACAAGTTCCAGTCTGTCATGGATCAGTCTAACTATTTTTTAAGTTCTTCAATTCACCGTAAATCATTTACGTTACAAATATATTTATACGAATTGCATACTCATTAGTTTCACTTTATTAAGTTATGTAATGTTTTTATTATCATACTATTTGGTTTCTTTATTAAAAAAGAATAAAACAAGAAATAAAATTTATTTAAAGTTGATTTGATTCATGGGAGCTGCTACCATCGCAATGGACGATCACTTGCCAATCCGTTAACAGCTTCCACACATCATCTAGAATACAAATTAGTATTTTTGGAAATCGGGGGTTTTATTAGGCCATTTTATCAAAAAGGTTAGTCTTTTTTCCTTTGACTAGAAATTATGCTAAATTATTCTGTATTTCATTCTCAAGTACCCTGTTTCATAATGAAAGCTAATACTATTAGTTCATTGTACAAATGTAGAAACTAGTCTGGTAATTACACTAATACTAATTTTTTTCATAATAGGAAGGACTATTAGTGATATTACAGGAGTTAAAAAATACTAAAGTACAAGTTACTATTGTACAAGTCTGTGTAATTGAATTAAGATAAATCTACAAGACCAATAGTATTAGTTAGTACTTTATTATGAAACAGGGCCCTGGTGTAAAAGGGCCTCTACATGTTCAATCGCAATGACAATAAAAACAAAGAATGACGTCAGATTGTAAAATTAAGACAAGTTAATTACGGTGAAAATTCTTAATTATCCCTAAGACAGAAACTTAACGTATATAATTAAAAGGATTTAGTGAATGACATCAATTCTTCCTTATTAAAAAACAATAGTTTATTTAATATCATCAGCAACGTTTCGGGAGATTTCCCCCATCTTCAGGCTGTTGTAACATAGTCATGCTGTAGCACAATTCGTAGATTTTGCAATAATTTTGTATTAATATTATTCATATGGTCTTCATTCATAACCATATTGTTTTTCTAAATTTAATAATCCTTTGTGCTACACCATGACTATGTTACAACAGCCTGAAGATGGGGGAAATCTCCCGAAACGTTGCTGATGATATTAAATAAACTATTGTTTTTTAATTAGGAAGGATTTATGTCATTCACTAAATCCTTTTAATTCCATAAGACTCTTCCAGCATAAAGGATTATTAAATTTAACGTATATAATTATTTACTAAAACTCATATAGACTTATGCCTGCCAAATTTACGGAGGTGCTAAAAAGACATTGACTCAGAAAATTCCTTCTATCACAATTTTTAAGACTGGTAACGAACTAACCACTCTAAGTTACAAACGAGACCATCCACACCGACCCACGCATACCAATTGTAACGACAAATGAAATCCCTGTCGTATCTCGGCCTAGGCGGAAAAGGAGTTGGATGAGGGACCTGCTAGTATGATCAAATAGTTTACTTACATGTGAGGAGGACGCACCGCTGGGACCTGTTTCCTTCATGCCAACCATGGTTATGCCTTTATACTGTAGCTCATTTGCTAAGTGTACTCAGAGTTGGGCAACTATGGAACTAATAGCTAATGTTGCCATGGATACGATATTTATTTATCAATGGTTCATTCATGAATAAGATTCATATCCATGGCAATATTAACAATGGATAATTTTTGCCCATCACAAATTGTAGTCATTATACAGGTCAAAATAACAAACTTTAAAGATAAAAAAACTAAATATAAAACTGTTCCTTAACTCTGATATGTTTATCCTTGACAAAGAAAATTAAAAGAAAGTGTAGCGTCCTAGAAATGAACAACAAAGGGAATCAATAAAATGATAATCAGGGATAAAGTTGCTAGTGGCCGGCCGAAACGTAGGTGCTAAGTCCAGTCTTGGAGGTTTCTCATTCCACGAAGAAAGTGATGTAGTGAAGTAGTGTTGACGGGATCTAATCTTCCATTTTTCTCTTCTTTTTTTTTTTTATTATTATCAATTATTGTTTATATTTAAATAAATTCAGTGCCATCTTGCCGAGACAGATGAGGTTGACGCCTTTAACTACATGCTTAGTACAGCAGTGCTGTTTCAAATCCAGCCTCAGGGGTCGACTTTTATTTCGTGGTGTGACCTATTGTACAATAAAATTTTCTGTTATTATCGGGTTCGAGCCCTCCTAGCCTCATGAAGTGGGTAGTTGAGTAACAATCAGGTGGTAAAGCGTGATTCCATCCAAATCACCTCCTTGCACGACCATTAGTCTAGTGAAAGTACTTTCTTTCAAAATACTGCACCTCTGAATTTAATTTTAATTTTCAACCTATATTAATCTCCTTCATGTCAAAAATGACCGGGAAGAGAATACTAAAAAGATATTAAACAAATTACTATTTACAAATTCCCAATCAATTGTATGAAATGAAAACTCTTTTCAGTTTATAGTCATTGAACCCTTTTGAACTCTCTAGGCATAATAAATCTTTCCGCAATTAAAATATCGCGTGATTTTTCTAACTCAGTGCATGAATAATGATTCATATAATTAGTACCTTGGCATTAATTTAAAAATACAAAAAATAAGTTTACTGATAACCTTTGCTCACCTCAAAGAACGAAATAATTGATACTTCTTTAAAGTTATATCAAAAGAAAAAAATATACTGTTGATAAAAAATGTTAATTTCTTCTTATGCTGGAAGTTTATATAAACTCTTGGGAGGGGGGGGGGGGAGGAAGCTACAAACGTTGGCAACCACACGCTTGTTTGGTTCTTTTGAATTTTTTCATCAATTAAATTCGATTTACTCTTTTTTCTATTAGTAAAAATGGAAGAAAAATAAATATAGGTGAAATTAAAAGAAACGTAAATATCAGACAGTATGAATGTAGTATCATGTTGTAGATGATAAAAATTCATCTAAATACTGCTGCATAACCTATATATTATATTCTATCATCCTTCTAGAATTTTTATCAGAAACTTTTGAATTTAATTACCTAGACATATAATAGGCGGGACATGTGGCTGGAAGACATCCATCAAGAGGCCTCTACACAACAATGAATGCTAGTACAGCAGGCAAGAGACCACGAGGGAAACCAAAGACCGGATAGGCAGAATAGACAAAAATGCTAAAGAGCTGCAAGCAGCAAACTGGAAAGCAGTAGCCCAAGCAGGCAGGCCAGGCGTGGAGGAGGCTGTTTCGAGCGGCCGAAGATTTACAAGGTCTGTAGGGCCAACAGAAAAAAATAAGTCATATAATAAAGGTATTCATCATCTTTAGTTTAACATGTTAAAGCGTATTAAATGTAAAAACCCATGTTAAATGGAGAAATATTTCTATCTTTTAGCATGTTAAAACGATATAACATGGTCGAGAGTCTGTTAATAGGACTGTTAAATGGAGACCAACGACTGATCTACATGACTATTATAAGGCCTATCTGGACATAATCCTAGTTTCCAGTTTTTTAGATGTTTCACCAATATTTACTTTTTCACAATTTTTACAATCTATCTTATAAATTGTGTTTAGTTTTTCCATCTTATCAACTTTATCTTTCATGTTTGACAGCTTATTTTGTAATTTATTATTGTTGTATAAACCGGTTCTGATATTTGTATGGTCATATTCTGTAAGTGTTTTTTTATTTTTATTGGTAAGTCCTGGTATGTTTGTAGTTTAAAAAACTTTTTATTATTGCTATTACTATTTGTTTCCTCTTGTCCTTTTTCTCTGTTATCATCTATTGTAATCTTTTTGTTTATTTCTTTATAAAATTCTGTCATTCTTTTTTGACTTGGTGGTTTTTATATTTTATCTTTCTTTGTTGTTCTGATTACTTTTATTTCAGTCTGTGTTCTACTTTCTGTGTTGTTTCTGGTTGTATGTTTGTTATTAATTTTACTGTACCATAGTCTGTTTGTCAATCTTTTGGGATAGAAGTTTTCTGTTAGCATGGTGTATATTTCAGTCTTAATATCTTTTGTGTAAATATTGTCTGTTAAGTTTATGGCTCTATCTATTAAGTTTTTTTTTATAATGTGGGTGATTTGAAAAGAAATTTAGTATTGCTTGTATTAGTTATTGGAGTTCTATCAGTGGGTAGATTCTCCTCATGTTTGTATCATGTCACTATGTCACCTACAACAAATTTACTTGTTGTATATATAATAAATTATTAAAAAAATGGAGACCGACGTCATGCAACACACCTGGGCACTGTTTCATTATAAAGTATAAATTAATACTATTAGTCTTGTAGATTTAACTTAATACAATTACACTGACTTGTACAATAGTAACTTGTACTTTAGTATTTTTTAACTCCTGTAATATCACTAATAGTCCTCCCTATTATGAAAAAAATATAAGTATTAGTGCAATTAGCACACTATTTTCTAGACTTGTAATATCAACTAATACTATTAGCTTTCATTATGAAACGGGTCCAGGTGAGATGATCACTGTTTTGTGTTAGGTTACTTGCTCGTAGTTAGAGTTTTGATTGTGTTAGTGTTGATTTGGATGTCTTTTTAACTTAATAAAGTAAAGGGTAGCAATAAAAATAATATTGTTGCGGCCAACATATGTTTAATAATTGGTTCCAAACAATAAATAAATGTTTCTGTTGTAAGCATTGCGTATTAGCATGTTTTTATTAGCTACTTAGGTATTAATAATTCAAATATTGTGTAACTACGCCGGGTCAGACGCCCTTATCTCTCTACGTAGCAGACTGGCCAACCCTTATACTCACTTCAAGCCATGGCGGGTGGCCCTTCTCCTCCAGGAGGACATTTCTCCACAAGGGGGGCCATGTTCCAGGGTGATATATTGCCAATTTTATTTATGTCCCAAAGACAAAAAACAACAATTTTTTTTTTAATTTTACAAATAGTTTTAATATTCTTATTTTTAGAAGTTCATTTTTCTAGTTTCAATGTTTCAATATTTTGTTTTACAGTTTGTTATGCTTAATTACTTCAAATAAAATAATAAAGAAATTCGACGGATCATTTATTTTATTTTCAATACTCTGGACTAGTAAAGATTCCTTTTGAACTCCTACCCACCGTAACAAATGTAATTACAGTTGTCAATTAGTTCATCTTGTTTCTCTTGCTCACAAGCTAGATCAACAAGGCACTCAGTAGCCAAACTTTCACATAACTTCCACTTTTCTCTCAATCCAGGCATGTTGTAATAAATTATTTTAATCAAAACTTGGAAGTAAACAATAACATGAAGTTTTGGAAGGAAAGGTTATAAAAAAGTTGCTCAGAAAATCCGCTTGGAGCTCTTATCCATTCAACATTTAACATGACTTTAAATAGGGATGTTCACAATCCTACACTTATAACATTTTAAATTTAACACAATGTCATGAATACCCCTAATGTCTTCATAAATTCATTTTGGGCTATATTAAATTTTAAAAAAATAATTAACAAGATTTGAAACAATGTATTTACACCTAGTGGATAGAATTTAAAAATATATAATCTTAACCTATAGTCAATTATTGAATCTAAACATTGGGTTAGTTTTTTAATTAATTAAAACACTCAGAGCACAAATATTGATCTGTTGGCAGTTCTTAAACAATGCAAACTGTTCACAAACGTGAGAATGCTGCACAAGCTCCCTTGATTTGCGCTTGAAAACAGACACACGACGGCCGCCTTGTACCAACCAATCCAATTTACCTATCCACACACTTGCGCATGCACGAATTTGCCATTGTTTGGAAAACGTGTTGAGGCATCTTGATTCCAGTCAAAAAACTTCGATCCTCTGCACTATCGAAAAACAACTCAATCGATGTTTTGACGATTCAAACTCGATAATTTATTAATATCGTGGTGGCATTGTAGAGGAGGCTTTAGGAGGCCGTTGTTCTGACCGCCCCTAGCGACCCAATTATTAAAACTCTAAATTTATGATGTTTGGAGAGGTCTTTAATATCCATCGTCCATCTTCTAAATCCTTTTCGATTTATGGGCCTATCTATTTTGATATATCTCCGCCCAAGTTTGTTCCCCCTTGTCTCAAAATAAGAAGCTGTTATGATTTAGCTTCTGTGTTTTCTTAAGTATGGATTATCTTTTAATTATAATAGATTGCTGATTATATTTCCTCAGCTACAGTATATAAAGGTCGATCAGACGTAACTTAAACTACTTTTGGTGTTACTTTGTGATGAATTATATGGGGTGCATACTTAAATACTTAGATTAAAACTTTTACAAAACACTTTTCTTCCTTCCTTCATTTACATTGCAGGAAATGACATCAATATGAAGGTATCCTTGATAATGGGATACCTGAGGGGCGAAATGTTGGAAAAATTGTAAAGAATAAAAGTTGAGAGAAAAAAAAATTTGTTTTAAATTAAGAATATAAAAATTATAGGAACGTATGATAATAATAATAACCATAATTATTATCAGTGGAGAAGATAATCGGGGGGCGTGGTCAGAAAAAAAAATCCAAATAATCAAAAAAAACTATTTATTCGTGCAGACGTTTCGACCTCAGTTTCAGGTCTTCATTAGAGCTCAGTTTAGCCTAAAGCTCCCTGTTGAAAACCTGAAAATCAGATCGAAACCTCGGCACGAATAAATAATTTTTTGATTATTGCCTTTGTCTCATATAACCTTTTCTAAATTATTAACAATATTTCGCCCTTATAAGAGCATTAAATTAGTTAATGCAGGTTAAAAGGGCAGATATTCAACTTTCCAACGGTTCTATTATCCTAGAGATTGAATAAAATGCACAGGAGTAGTGAACGTATTAATAACGAATATTAACAATGGACATTTAGAGAAAAAAAAAACTTCCAAATAAATCCTGGTGAAAAATGTCTAATTTCTTTGAAAGATGGTATTTAGGGGTTCGAAACAACGCTAAAAAGTAATATGATTTACTTTTTTCTCCTTCGTTGGCCTATATCACCGTGAGCCACAGAATATTTTTATTATTTTTTGTGAATATAATATTTTTTAATCGAATAAATAATATTTTTTCTTATTCTTCGGAAATAGACGAATCGATTGGTATATAATAACAGAGAAAAACACGTATACTTTTTGAACTTTGAACAAAAAACTATTAATTTTGTTCATAAGTTATTTTTCTGCCAATGAATGCATATGAAACATTTTGAAAAAAACGGCACGTAAATTGGTCGAGTAATTCAAAAGTTTATTGTGGACGAAGGTTTATCGTTATAACGATGTAAATATATAATTTATTTATTTAAAGTGTGAAGGTGTAAACAAAAATAAATATATTTTTTTGAGGGGAAGATGGGAGGAGGGAAGAGGGTTGCGATCAGTAAAGATACACAAATCAGTAAAACCTATTTTTTTTATGTTGACGTTTCGACCTGAATTTCAGGCCTTCGTTAGGCCTGAAAAACAAAACGAGATAAAAAATAAAAAGCAAATGATAAGGAACCTGAAAATATACATAACAATAAATTAAGTAGATAATAGATGATACTAGTAGACAATAATATATTATATTGTAGAGGTAAAAATTATAAAAAACAAATGATTAAAAAAGTTTTTAAAAATCAGAGTATTCCTCCAGAGTGCTCCAATCCTTACAATCCAAAATCCTTCGTAAAATCCTCAATGCTACTTACTTTGTCACCAATAAAATCATACATAAAGACCTTAATATTCCCTATGTAACCGATCTAGTCCAAGCCAGATACCATTCCTTCCATTATGAACTCCTTAACCACTCAAACCTACTAGTTTCTAACCTTGATTCCCATTCCGGTCCTGACAATCCTCCGAGGTGCCTGAAAAGAAGATGGCCACGGGATCTGCTAATGTAAAACGTCTCACGATTGCTACTAATGGGTAGTTTCTTTACTTGCCTGTATCACTCCATTATAACTATGATCAAATTAACTGAATGTATTACAATGTACAGTTGTTAGTAGCAATAAATAAAAAAAAAAAACAGGATGCTCTTGTTAATAATATAATTAAAGGTGAGGAAAATATAAATAATGAGTATTTTAAATAATATAATAAAATGTGTAAGTAATGATTAATTATATATAAACAGTGAAAAGTTGTGCTAAACAGGAAAAAGTGATTAATCCTTTCAAAATACATTCACCAGAATTATCCATATTTTTTGTTTTGGTTTTTGGTAAAGTTTCGCGTTTATATTTATTTACACCTCTACACCTCCATAACTGATAAAGGTCTTAATTGAAGGTTTAAACGTGGGAACATATAAATAAGTTTTGATTATTTGTGTATCTTTTCTGACCGCCCCCTCCCTCTCCCATCTTGTATCGTTCTACAGCCGACTATTAACAACTTATTACAAATAAGTGAAATTTATTTTATATGTGCCGACGAGCAGCCCAAATTTAACACCTTCATCAGGGCTAAAAAACCAGATCAAGATAACAAACGTAGTACAATGAACCAAAACAAAAAACAGTATAACATAACATTAAGAAGATAATAATAATGTAAGAAAGTACGGTGAAATATTGGAATCCTAAAAAATTATACAAAATAATAAACATTATAAACTATTAATTATATTATTTCAATTTCTTGAGACAAGGTAATTATTTATTAAATATATCAAAAATTTGTATTCTTTTTTGTCTCAACACTCTTTATTTTTCACCAGTCCAACGTTTCGGCCATTTTAGACATCCTCAAGGACATCCTCAATATAATTATTTCCTCACATTAAACTTAAAAGTTACTTTTGCAGGCTGATCTGCCCAGGTCATTTCCTTTATTATAAGTTAAAAACCTATTTTTTAAAATTTAAAATCATTCATATTTAATTATTCTTATTTAAGATTATCCACAACAAATTCACTACCATATAACAAACCATTTAAAATATATATGCATACAAATTGGTTTTGTTGTTACAAAACATACCATACAAAATAGTTTGTTAAATGGTAGTGAATTTGTTGTGGATAATCTTAAGTAAGAATCATTAAATATTAATGATTTTAAATAATATGTTTTTAACTTATGATAAAGGAAATGACCTGGGCAGAATAGCCTGCAAAAGTATTAATTTAAATTAATGTGAGGAAGAAGTTATAGTTGAAGATGTCCTTGAGGATGGCTAAAATGGCCGAAACGTTGAAAAATAAAAAGTGTTGAGACAAAAAAGGATACAAATTTTTGATTTATTTAATAATTATAAACTATATCAGAATGATATAATAAAAATTAATTATGAGAGATAGTTGACCGTGGATGATAAATGAGGAGAAGATGGTTGGGGGTGCGGTCAATGAAACACAAATAAGTATGACTAACTTAT
>NW_027113828.1:67048-83352 GCF_000696795.3 Halyomorpha halys | reverse complement strand
CTTACTCCTTTTTGCCTTATATCACTATATATTATATATTTTATTTTATTTATGTATTTTTAATATATCATTTAGAATCGTGCATGTCTCATTAAGTTATTTTTAAGTTTTTATTATTTACATAGAGCTCTATTTTGTTTTGTTTTGTTTTTTTCATTTTCACGAGGTTTCTTTCTCCATCGGTTCAGTGTTAATTAACATTTTAGGGGTCCGATCACAACCTTACACGACCATCTTATTCGCCACAATGCTATAACTCGAATTATATTTACCAGGTGTGGTTCCTTTAATACAGCTTGTGTAGCCTTCTTAATTCTCTGGTGACCACAAATTTTTACGGTCCGAATACTTTACATAATACTTTATTTTAAAAAACCTTAAGAGTTCTCCCTTAGAGTAAAAAGACCGGGTTTCGCATCCGTGAAGAACAGTGTGAAGGATAATAGTTTTGTAAATTGTAACTTTTATGTTTATGGACTTGAAATTTCGAAATTCAAATTTACAATCATTTCCCGCCTTCAACCTCGCTTTTATTTCCCTATTAATTTCGTCTTTTCTAGTGACCATAGAACCTATCTACCTGTAGGAATGTATTTCCTCCTATTTGAAATCAAATATTTCAAATGAAATTGTACTTATTATAATTCCACTGAACTAATCATATTCATTCTACAGCTAACAACATCGCTATTATATTATATATAATTATACTGATGAAATTATCTGAGGAAATCTTTAGGCGTCTTCATCAATGCCATTGAGCAGTGTCAAGAATAATACTGCACGTAATTTTTTTTCATCACAACTGAAGGATGTTTGTTAGAACGGAACAGAAGCAAGATCAGGGCGGACGATACAATCGTTGGAAGGAAATAAGAGTTTCCACGCACAAACAAGTTTTCTGATAAGAGGAAAATTTATCGACTTACAAATAAATGTAGATAAGAAAAAAAATATACAACAGCAAATAGAACGATAACAGCTTTCCTCGGGATTGAAATACCGCAATAGAAATTAGAAAAAAAAAATTTTTTTTTCAAACAGAAGAATAAACATAATCAAACTATCTGTATGAAAGATAAATAAATAAATAAATAGACTCTATAAATAATATAGTCTCTAGTCACATTTACACTCTAATATACAATATTTACACAATCGACCTGAGGATACCTGAGCCCACTCTATTCCCCACGTGTGAGGGGTAGAGCAGAGCTCAAAAGATCCCGCCGTATCACTGGTAATGAGCCAGTGGAGGCTGAACAAGTGCGCTAAAGCCGCAAACACTCAACTTGAGTTATTTTGTTTTTAATTTATTTTTCCGAAAAGACAGGAAATTGTACACAGATTCCGACTATTACAGCATTCACTAGACAAACGGTCTAAACTTCCAACACATTACAAAAGACTGATCTACATGACTGTAATAAGGCCCATCTGGACATACGGAGTTGAGCTTTGGGGCTCCACTAAACCTTAGAATTCTTCTCGTATCCAATCTTTACAATCCAAAATCCTTCGTAAAATCCTTAACGCTCCTTACTTCGTCACAAGTCAAGTCATCCATCAAGACCTCAATGTTCCATATCCTGTCGATTTAGCCAGAACCAGATATAATTCCTTCCATGATAAACTTCTCAACCACCCAAATCCACTTCTTTCTAACCTCGCTTCTCCTTCATTACCTGATAATCTTCCTAGGAGTCTGAAAAGGAGAAGGACCCGATATCTGCTCTAGTAATAGAGTTCTATCATTCTCCATATGTTTGTATCATGTCATTTTACAGAACATTTAGCTAATTTACTCGGTGTATATATTTTTATACAACTTACGAGCACTTCTACTGAAAGACTTAAAAAAAAGGAAAAAAGGGAACAGAATTACAACGCACGCTTACTAGAAAGATACTGGTTTATTATCTCTGTGATGCTGTAGACATTATTGAGGTTTGTTTACATGAGGAGTTAGGATTAGTGTTGTATACAGGCCTTGTCCAACCATAACTTACAGTTATAAGTATCAATAAATAAATTAATGAGGTGTAGATACTTGACTATAGATTAATGATTGGAGAAGTTTGTCGGAGGGTGCGGTCAGCAAAGAACAACATAAATAAACAAAACCATACTTATTTATTTTATGCCGACGTTTCGACCTGAGTTTCAGGTCTTCATCAGGGCTATAAAACAAAAGAGATAACAACAACATTTAGAGTAACATACATATTTATGATTTAATTCAATATTTTGTATAATTCTAAATTTGTTTGTATACTATTCCTTTTCATTTATGATTTAATTCAATATTTTGTATAATTCTAAATTTGTTTGTATACTATTCCTTTTCAATTGTATGTTACTCTAAATGTTGTTGTTATCTCTTTTGTTCTATAGCCCTGATGAAGACCTGAAACTCAGGTCGAAACGTCGGCATGAAATAAATAAATATGCTTTTGTTTATTTATGCTGTTCTTTGCTGACCGCACCCCCCCGACGAACTTCTCCAATAATAAATAAATTATTTTAAAAAAAACATATAGATTACATTTTCCTTTGTCAATATAGATTCACTCAAAATCTTTAAAAAACTGTTTATTATGGCCCTCCTTCCCTTTTCTTTATTGCTAAATCCATGTCAAAACAAAGATAAGGTCCAAAAGGAAGATGGTTGCGGTCATAAGAACTCAAATAGTAAATAAACTATTTATCGTGAGCTAACGTTTCGCCCCACTTTGCAGGGTTTCCTCAGGGCTAATTATATCTCCCCTTTATTACGTATATTATCACTTTAATCTAATATTATCTTTACTTTAACATTATTTTATATCTTTTTCCTTTTTAATTTAGGTATTTGTTAACCGCCAATTCCCCAACCTCCCTAGCCTCTTGCTTCCTCGTTCATTCGTGCATGCTTTCCTCCATTTATAAATGTTATTGTTCTATTTTGTTTATTACTTACATTTTTTGTTTACCTTTTTTACCGTATTTTATTTTTATATTACGTTTTATCTGCTTGTTTATTTGTTATTATTTTTGTTTCATTAAATGTCTTATTTTTTTTATTTATACTTTTCATTTTTATTTTATTTGTTCGGAGAAGTTTGTCGGGGGGTGCGGTCAGCAAAGAACAACATAAATAAACAAAACCATATTTATTTATTTTATACCGACGTTTCAACCTGAGTTTCAGGTCTTCATCGGGGGTTATGGCGTAGAAGGTAGGCCTTATTCTAGAATTACTCCCTGACTTGAAATACATTCACAATCACCCCCTATTTCATCATTCTAATGAGAGTAAAAAAGTTTTATTTGTTCATTTTTATCTAAACTTTCATATATTTTAAATCATATTTAAACTTCTCAACCACCCAAATCCACTTGTTTCTAACCTGACTTCTCTTTCATTACCTAATAATCCTCCTAGGCGTCTGAAAAGAAGATGGCCTCGAGATCTTCTTCTCTAGAAATGTTATTGGAGTTCTATCAGTGGGTAGATTATCCACATGTTTTTATCATGTTACTATGTCACCTACAGCAAATTTACTTGTTGCATATATGTGTATTCAGTTGTAAATATCAATAAATAAATTATTTAAAAAAAAAAATAAATCATATTTAGCCATAGATTAGTTTACTTTTATTTGCTGTTATCTATTCTTTTACTTAGTTACATTATTTTAGTTGTTTGTATCCTTTTTTAGTCCTGATAAAGTCCTGTAAAGTGGGACGAAACGTTGACTCTCAATAGTTTATTTACTATTTGAGTTCCTTTTATATATTGCATACGGTCAATGAGCGATATTCCCAAAATATTTTAAAGAGTTAGCTAACCTTTTCACTTTCATGGCCACTACGATAATAGGGCTTTCAGATAATTGCTACAACATGCGACATAATTTAGTGGAGGGCTCATTTCATGATCAACTCGGAGCGTGTGGACCTGAATAGCTCTCGTTAGTAAAAAATTAAAACTGTTCAAGGCAGTCTCTAAATTGATTCCATGTATCTGTTACAATTTCGCCAAAGTTATTTCGATACAGCTCTAACAACTGAAGACCACGTTTAGAGGTTTATAGTTATTTATGTGGTAACTTTGAAAGTCGTAGATCAAACAAACAATGGTCTCAGAAGCCTGTAATTAATTTTTTTTTTGTAAGACAACAATATAAGTCCTTCCTCATTTTAGAAAACCATGTTTAGCTTTCCCAGTCTAACTATGTAACGCATCATAATTAATAATAATAATTTTATTAATTAAATTCATAATAATAATTTTATTTTTGGGATATGCTTGTAATTTTAGTAATAAGAGTAAGACCTAGAGAGAGAAATACTTTATTTATCTATGCTGCCTAAATACATCAGTTACAGCATACTTATCAATCCGTAATCGGACATATATAAATTACACATACATGGTATAATCAGAAAAAAAGAGATACAATAAACAATTTTTTTTCCTCTACAGTTTCCTTTTACATTCAATTTCGGTCTGTACAACAAATACAAATGTTTCATTTCATTCCTATTTTTCCTTCTCATTTCTGCTCCTCCAATTTCACCCTTTCACAGTTTTTTAATTCACCCGATCAACAAAGTCACCCTCCTGGATCCTCTCCAGTGACCCGCTAAATTCACTATTAGGCGGCAATGTGAGATCAGACCATCATTCATAGTCACAGCAGTAGATCAGTTTACCAAGAACAAACAAATAGATACATTTTACGAGAATAAGACTAACACATAGATTAAAAGGAAAATATAATAAAAAACCGGTTACAGGAAACACTTAAATGGATAAATAAGTTTTAAAAAAAACAATAGTACAAATAAAATAAAATAATTTAATGAATAAATACGTTAAAACACACAAATAGAGAGGTCAACATATTAAAATAAATAATAAATATTTAATAAAATTTAATTAAAAAACTAAATTTCATTTTCCAGTTTGAGTAATTTTTATATTCTTATCATTGTTCATTTCATGTCATTACTATTTTATTTTTTATTTTCTTTGATTTGCATATAATTTTCTTTTCACTTATTTTTAAATAATTTTAATCCTACCTTAATTTACCTTTTTGTATCTTATTATCGAATAGCTAGTATAACTGAACCACCACTTGGTCGCAGAACTTCATTCTTATAGCCCTGACGAAGCTCTGCAAACGTTGGTTAACAATAGTTTTCTTTTACTATTTTGATAACTTTATTGACCGCCAACCGGACTATCTACAATCTACTTCATACGGTCAACTATCTTATTTCAATAAAGAGTACATAATTGTACATTGACGTCCCCGAGCTTAGTCATAATTGTTAGACTCGTTTTGGAGAATATAAAAAATTGATAAATCGATTCTATAAATCGACACATCAGGTTAGTCGATTTTAGTGAAAAGGTTGCTGCCACATCCGAGACTGTATACCCTGAACCTTAAATATTTAATCTCAGTTTCTTACTATTATTTTTTGAGCTAGGCTGTTCACAAATACACACAGAGACTATTTTGCGAGTTTTTTTTTTAGACTCAAAACTATATACGTCGAAAACTGAATTTGAAATGTAGTACTTTCCCTATACTTTCCCCTACTGTATATTCCATATATAGGTAAGTGAAAGTAAAAAAAAAATACTAACAATAAGTATACATTTGTTCGAAAAGAAGCATTTGTTCAAACTGCTTCTTTTTTTTTTAAGTTCGAGATATGAAACAGTGGTTTTACTGTACAAGTTCTTATCGATCATAATATCGATTTTTACTTATCAAAGCCTAAAAGAGTAAATATAAATATTAATATTATAATTTTTATTAATGATTTTTTTTCTTTTTTGTTACAGGTGAGTTTCCATTCAGTTTAAGAAATCTCCAAGTTGAAGGTAGATAATTCCACATTAATTATAAACTCCTGGTTGTGTGATTTTTTCGAAGAAGTTGCTTTAGTATCGTAGCATGCCCTAAACATCTAATTTCTGATTTTACGTTTTTCAGTTATTTAACTTATTTAGGCTGTTCAAACACACACACTGACGTATAGATCATTTTGCACCAAAACCACGAATTCGATTTTTTTCTTGATCGAACTACTTCCTCTTTCTATATATTCCAGATATAGCTATGTGAAATACAAATACATGCTTACGTATTCTGATAGTTATGAATCAGTATTATATTTTTCTACTCTTATAATATTAGAAGGAAAATAATGAAACATCCTAAAGGAAGGATACAGGAGCTAATGGGGAATACCGGTGCCTTCACCTAGCCAAGGACGTCTGCCGCAATCTGCGATCTAGAGGAAAACCAATTTACAATCATTTATATTTTTTATGAAACTTCTCATTACGTAATAATTCGCTGTAATTCCCGCTATCTGTCTATAATGGTGTTTTATTGCATTACAAACATATCTGACGTCATATTACTACACAATCAATGACGTTTACGTTCGCTGGTAATTTATGACGTCAATGAGTTAATCCATAGTTATAATTTTTTTAAGGATCATTACCTCACTTGCAGTTAAAATTACTTAAATTCTATCTGAATTATTTATCATGAACAGCGTTTTGTCTTCCTATTCGGTCAAATACAAGACAAGAGCTACCTGGGATCCTATCTACTAGAGGCAGTTTCTTATATTTTTCATTTCTTTGATCAATAATCAAGCATGATTGAGCAGTGGGGCAGGCAAACCGAATAAGGCAGCAGTATGACTCAAAATCATCTCCCGACGTTAAGACCTACAACTCTATCAGGACTTCAATAAAAAGATACAAAGGCAATGGTAAAATAGTGATATAAAAAATATAACATAAAATCTAAAGCAGGTTAAAGATAAATAAAAATAAAAAATTATCAACTAAACTAATGAAGTTAACCGGTAGATCAAACAATATTTTAAAATGTAACTCAAAAGTTTTTACTCTTCGACGCCCACCAGATCCACCGGATCTGATCCTCAAAGGTAAATATGTGAAATGGAATCCTGCCAGTGAAACAGTAAGATACCTGGGAATTCACCTAGATCGCCGCCTTGCCTGGAATCACCATATCAACATCAAACTAACTTAAACTTATGCAAGGTTAGCAATGCTATATCCTATCCTAAACAGAAATTCCAAACTAAAACCAGAAACAACTGTTCTCATATTTAAAACAATTCTCAGGCTACTGCTGATGTACGGCTGTGAAGTCTGGGGAGCGGCATCCTTCACGAAAAGGAAAAAACTATAATCTTCGATCAAAATAAAGTCCTAAGAATCGCAGTTAATGCTTCTTGGTTCATAAGAAATAGCCAATTGCATCGCGAATTACAGATGAAGGACTATTGAGGATTATATCAAAAAACGGTTCATCAAGTTCCACTCCCAGTTGCCAACAGTTAAAGGAGCAGTGACCTACAACCTAGGAAACCCAACCTCAACCCGAATACTGAAGCCCAGACTGCTGCAGAACATTCTGTTATAAATTTTAATAAATATAAAATTAATTCATAGTCACACTACCTCAATTTTAATTATTATTATTACTCATTTTATTTTATTTTCTTCTCTCGTCCATTTTCCAAATTAACTTGTTTCTTTTTACTATTAGAGGGAAATTGTTTGTTTTATTTAAGTGTACCAATATCATTATTTTTTGTTATTAATTTTACTTTCCCCTTTTATTAAGAAGCATTATTCTTATCTATTTATTTTATTATTTTTTTCTTTTAATAATAACATTGTATGTAGTTAGGGGTGTCTTTTGTATAAGACTATACCCCCCCCCATAATCAACTGTTAAAATATATATATAACGGTTATATCAACCATGTTAGGCCCACCAGGCCGATTTGGTATAAAATAAAAAAAATCACAGAGGCTGGGTGATGGTGGGTCCCCAGTGGAGAAAAGTCAGTTATTTCACCCCAATTCATAATAACTTTAATGAAAACAATACATAATTGCTAGTAAAAATTTATTAGTCTGCCAAGTATAGGTAGGGGAATAAAAAATGTCGGTTCTTTCGGAACGTTAAAAAAAAAATTTTCAATCAGAACTGTATATCTTTATAAAACTACTGATAACACGAGAAAATGTAAGAGAACATTATTAAAATTAGAGTAAATTTGCTGAAATATGAGTCTTAAGACAGCAATTTACCTTTAATAGATCCCGATATAGAGCTTTTAAATAGCAACATATATAAAAAAAAAATAGTTTATGACCTTTATCTTCGTAATAGTTGTCGTTTTTATTATATTAGCTAAAATAAATTGATTTATTGTTGTTCGGAAAAAATTTCATGTGCATAATTTAAATTCATATGCGAATATCATAAAACTACTACCCTTTCGAAGATTCGTGTCATAACTTATTATTTTAGAGCAAGTTAAATTACCTTTATTTTGAGAACTATTTCTATTAGCACTTACATTTTAGTAAATTTATTTCTAGTGTTGTAGTTAGTTTTAAAGATATAGAGCTCCGACTGAAAAATTATTTATTTATAACGCTTTTAAAAAACCGCCATTGTTTACTCCTCCTACCTATACTTGGCGGACTCATCAATTTAAATTGATAATTATATATAGCTTTCATTAAAGTAATCGCGTAGATGCTCGACCGCCAGATTTTTACCCGATTAAGGTACCCCAGGAGGGCTCCAGAACCCACAGGGTTGACTCACGGCTATAGTGTAACAGAAAAAATTTCCTGCCCCTACCGGATTCGAACCCGGGTCTTTGGAATTAGCAGGATCGTGCTTTACCGCGGTGCAACCGCGTTTCATATATATATATATACTAAGTAAAAAACAAAAAAACATTTCCAACATCCATTTTGATTTATACATAATAATTTTACTGTGTTTTTTATTATTATTTGTTTGCTTCTTATTTTTAGTTAATATGTATAGATGGTATGATTGTGTACTTGTAATTCTAATAACCATTGCCTTTGAGCGTGGCAGATTATTATTCTAATTAAAGCTTATTAAAAAAAAATTAAGTTTGATATAATAAATCCTTTCATTTTTAACAATTTAACTTTCGGAGGTTTTTATAGTAAGCCGACAAGACGGTAAAAGGAAATTTCCTTGATTACTCTACTTCTAGAACTGGAGCAAAACTGACGAAAACACCAAGAACTTTGGGAAACTGCGTGTTACTTGGGAAATTCCCGAAATAGTTAAAGCGGTTGTCAAGTTTTTAGTCCCTTCCAGGCCAGGAATAGTTTCCAAGTTGCTTTCTCTAAAGGAATTGCTTAAAAACAAATTAGTTGAGTTTTTAACTAAATACTTTTAATGCTATTTGAAAGATTATAATTTTTTTTAATACGAGGCTACTGAAAAGAATATGACCAAGGCATCTAATTTGAACCAATTGGGTGGTTCCTTTCTAAGATTATCATAAATACTGAAAGATTTATCCAGTTTAATTACAGTATTTTTTATTCAATTTTAAATTTCAATAAAAAAAGTAAATAATATAAAAGAAATACAAATACATTATCAGTTCCTCTTTAACGCTAATTACTGTCAGGTGTGATGAATCACCTCTCTGGTACAAAGTAATTTAAGACCTTCGTCTCGCCACTTCTTCCTCTAATTATACTTCAACTTGTCTTTATAGTATTTTTCCAACTACATATTATACTTCGAAATTTAATGTTATAACGGAATTACTTTATATACTTTAATAAAAGTATTATTGTATATTAGTACTTTATAGCAGTATATTACTACTTTATATACTTTAAGAAAATACTTTATTTACATGCATATAATAGAGATACTCTGATGTAATAAATGTAAAACATATTAATAGGGAAGGTAATGTAACAACATATTGGAAATGTTGATGTGGTCCAAAGAGGTAATGTCTAATATAGAGCATTGGGTTGTGCTACTGAGATAAATGAATGCACCATTAGTGAAAGACAATAATTTAAATGATGTTAATGTAAAACAATTTTAAACTATGTATGATTGTATAGATGACAAGATTTTAATATGGTTAAATTTCCATTATGTGGTAAATATGATTACAATAATTTTAAATATACACATATAACATAGATGAAAATTGTTGATAAAAATAATTTAATTTTAGGATTGTAAAGGTGTATGAGTATGGGATATTAGTACCGAAACGTTGTACAAGAAAAATATAGAATAAGTTATATTCTATTTAGTTTTTTTACCTCAACATTTTTAAAAAAAATCAATGTAACCAAACTTCCTAAACAGAAAATCAGGAGTAAATGTAAACAGTTTTAACATGCTAAATATTATAAGTAGAGGATTGTGAGCTGCCTAATTTAAAGACAATGTTATATGATAAATGCATAAGAGCTCCTAGCGGATTTTCGGGTCAATTTTGTTTTGTAATCTTGTAATCTTTAAGAAATAGTTTTTTTTTTTTAATAATTTATTTTTTGATATTTACAACAGTATACACATATATACAACAAGTAAATTTGCTGTAGGTGACATAGTGACATGATAAAAACATGTGGATAATCTACCCACTGATAGAACTCCAATGACATTTCTAGAGAAGAAGATCTCGAGGCCATCTTCATAAGAAATTGTAAACTCTCTAACTGCTTCGTCACATCATCTTTTCTCCATCTTACTTGTTCTTTGTTTACTCTCCTGTTTCTTTTTTCATTACTTTATTGTGATTTAAAAACGTCATAAATAACAACATTAACTAAATGGTGGAGCACAGCTGGTCTGTTGCATGACGCCAATCCATTTAGCAGAACTATTATCAGGCTCTACTATGCTAAATATTATATCGGCAACTTGAAGGGAGAGGCATCGATGGGAAGATAACCTTTCGTTTATAATATGCTATAAACACAAATAATAGTGGCTATATTTATAAACCTTGAGTTACTAAATATAACTACCATTTTGTTTATGACATTTTATCTCATCTGACTGACACTTCACGTGGATCGGTCCACTAATTCAAAAGTTAAAGTTTATTGTGGATAAAGATTCGACCATTCCCTTTTATATATATAATTTTTTTTATTACTGTGTTATATATTATTTTACATATAAGGTTAAATAATAATTATGCGTCATAATAAATTGAGATTTCATTTTATCCACTTGTTTCATTTCATTGATGGGAATTGTTCCGCGGTTATAGTATCCCTAGAATAACAATTATTACACTAATATTATTATTATTATATTAACTATATATTATACCAGTAATAAATAACTTTTTATTACTTTATGGCATAAAGGCTGTTGCATTGACTGTCTAAGCCTAGCCCTTTTATTCTTATATTTACCAACGCTACAATTAACGAGGTCGATATTAATATTTCACTAGTATATAGTATATAATATTATATAATATGCTTTTGATTAATAGTGAGAGTTGATATTCAAGAACTATTTATGTTACTATATCATAATAATAAAATATACAATAATTTATAACAAACTATTAATTGTGTATATTAAATTCACATATACCCTTGAATATAGCAACGGCGAATCATTGCCGGGTCAGTTAGTCTGTAATAAATTAAAATATATATATATCATTTTATAGCTTTATATTAAAGAATGTAGATTTAATATGATCCAAAAAGAATTTGCTCCCCTTTATTTTCATTGATATTTAATATATATATACAGATTTATTTATGAAAATCAAATGACTGGAGGAACTGGAGAGGGTACATACCATAGCCGCCCGCTGACCGAATTGCAATAACCACAGAGGACTCGGGAGGAATGCGGAACATCTGACCGGAGTCAAAGGTATCGGCTATGCACTGCTCCTTCCTTGTCGGTGCAATGCTCTCATCCTTCCACCATTATGTTAGCGAATTTAACAGGTCCATCTTCAACTGTTAACAATTCTAGCTTCTTTTTAAAGTTATGTTAAAATTTAGAGAAATTCGTAGACAAATAGATTTTTTCTTATAAAATATGAAGGAGATGGTCGGGGGTGCGGTTAAAAGGAACGAAAGATTGTTAATAACTATTTATTTGCCGACGTTTCGTCCCACTTAACACGGCTTCATCAGGGCTAAAAAAGAAACAAAATAACTAAAAATGTATGTTCCACTTACTTTGTCAACACATTTTTAGTTATTTTGTTTCTTTTTTAGCCCTGATTAAGCCGTGTAAAGTGAGACGAAACGTCGGCAAATAGTTTATATTTGAGGAGAAGGGGGGTGCGTTCAAAATTAAAACACAAATAAGTTGAAGTAACTTATTTAATCTTGCCAACGTTTAGGCTAGAGTATCTAGCCTTCTTCAGGGCTAAGAACAGAACAAGATAACAACCAATGATTACAGAAAATAAAAAATAAATATAAACAAAATGAGATAAAGTAAATAATTGTACAGAATGGAATTAATAAAATAAAATCATGAAAGAAGTGGAAAATAAAATGTATACATAGATAATTGAATTAATAAGTAAAATATAACATAATTAAGGAAATAAAATAAAAATGAAGTTATATAATGCAAAGAAATATGAATATTTTAGTTATTAATAATTTAAAAATTAAAATTATGGAAAGAAAAATAAAATTGAGAGAAAGAAAATATATGTAACAAATGAGATATGTAGACATAATATTGGTTATTTTCACCATATATTAATATTTTTTTTCAATTTTTTTTTCTATTCTTTTCTTTTCTTAAACTTGCCTTCTATTTTGGTTCTTTATCTAAAAAAATTGGACTGAAACAAAATAACAAATTGAATAAAAAAAAAAAAATTATACTTTTTAATTAACGTTAAAACTAACTTTTTTTCGAATCAAAAACATACTAAGTGATAATTTAATTTGTTAAAATTATAAGATTTTTCATTTACAAGTAAAAAAATATATATATGTATAAAAATAAAAAATACTCAGTATAGATTTATTTAAAAAGGTAAAATAATGAATGATAAATTTACCAACAAAATTTTTACTATGGATGTTTATACTATTAATTAAATTATTGGAAGAAGATACTCGTAGTTTACCGTATGATTGTAGGAAGATAGTCCGAGTGGCGGTCGATAAAGCTATCAAAATAGTAAAAGAAAACTATTTATTGTTAACCAATATTATGTTTGATTATTTGTATATATGTACTAGTATACTTTTTTTATTTATTAGTCATGCTGAATCGTTGTTTGACAATAATGCTCAACTCCGATTCTCAAGTCATTCATAATTCATACGTTTTGACATAATACAGATTTTCTATTGATATAAATTTCTAACTTATCGGAGCTTACTATACATTACCCACAACGTACAACGGTTCTGCGGGCTTAAAGACTCCTGCTACAGGCTCGTCAGTCCGTACCGAAAGCTTTTATAGGAATATTATTAGTTGAAAGTATGCGGTGAAATAAAGTTCAGAAATTTGTGGGTTCGATTCCCACCCGAATCATTTTATATTTTCTTCGCGGCGGACTCGAGGAATAAATTTTGGGTTTCTCTCTAAAGTTGCATAGATCCTCAAAGAAGGCTTTGATCCTTAACCATAAATAAAAAATTGAGCGGAGAATAAAGCACGAGAAATATCCAAGATTTTGCCTAGGTTCATTTTTATTTATTTAAAATTATTATTAATTGATAAACGAATCGGATAAGCCACAAAATAATTTTACTGCTGTTGCTGTCACTACAGTTTACTGTCGTGACAGCCTATCTTACTGTCAGAACTCGCTTTATGGTTGATTGCAGTGTATGTACAACAGCTAACTGCCACATGAAGACACCTTGACAGTAATAGATCACACCTTATGAATGAATGGAAAATGTTTATTTATTTTTTAAAAAATACAATAAATTGATCTATTTATACAATTAAGAATACTTAGGCAAAACAAAGCATTTTCGCTTTTTACGTTCAAAGAAATTAAAAATTATAAATTTTTCACCTTACTTTAATTAAAGGATTCTCTTTTTATTCCATTAACAAATGTTGTTTCTATAATTTTTTATAATTCCTCTGCATTTTATCCAATTATTCGAAATAAAACCGTATGAAAGCTGAATGTTAGCTCTTTTAACCTACATTAACACAATTAAGTTTTAGTGCCTTTAAAAGGGCGAAATATTAATTGCAAATATAGAAAAACATTTTAAACATATTATTTTATATCTCCGGTTCTAATTTGTTTAATTATATCCAGTTTGTTCCATTTGGTGCAATATATAGAGCCCTAAACCTCTGCCAAGTTTGTTGTAGATTAGTCGAGTCATGTTGAAGTTTGCTGTATCTTTTTTTTTTTTTTTACTTTTCAAAAGAAATCTAAGGAATAAAAAAACTTTTGGGTCGAAAATTTGATTTTCCGATTTTTTTTACGAAAATTTGTATGTAGTTCTTCATGTTCTGAAAACTAATATCAACTTCATTTCATTCCTAAGAAAACGTTTCTTACACTTTGATAGGTCGGTCAACACGATGGATATATATTATCTCAATAGATAAAAAAAAATCAAATAAATCGGAGAAGTATTGACGATTATACAGTGAAGTTAGCTGTTATCATTTATGTTACTATGGCTACCGTCTCATCACTGTATCTATATATTAATTGATATCGAAGTTGCAATAGTGTGCAATTAATCTATATGAGATCTAGCAATAACGAAACATCCCGGACCTGCTAGTCTTATATAAAACTTATAAAAATATATATTTATAAATTGTTGACCATATTATTTCAAATTGTGAAGAAGATGGTCGGTATACAGTCAGAAGATAACTAAACTAAACGTTTCGCTCCACTTTGCAGATTCAACAGGGCTGTTCCAGTTACAGTAACTGTTTTGAAATCTCTTAACCCCTTAAGGCCTCTCTTAACTCTCTTAAGCCATGATAAAGCTTTACAAATTCCAGCGAAACGTCAACAAATATATTTTTTTCTTCTGACCGCACCCCGACCATCTTCTTCATAATTTGAAAATTTATAAAGAAGATTATATTTATAAGTGTAATTATAAACTTATATTTATGAGAGATAGTTGGCCGTGGATGACGTACGAGGAGAAGATAATTGGGGGTGCGGTCAAAATGAAACACAAATAAGTTGGAGTAACCTATTTACTTGTGCCAATGTTTCGGCTTGGATTTCTAGACTTCTTCATGGCTATGAATACAACGAGATAACAACCACAATAAGTATAGAAAATAAAAAATAAAATATAAACAGAATCGCATAAAATGAATAATTTTATAGAATAAAATTAATAAAATGAAGTGATGAGAGTAGTGGGTAATAAAATGTATACATAGGTAATTGAAAAAGTGGGTAAAATAACATAATTAAGGAAATAAAATAAAAATGAAGTTATATAATGCAAAGAAGAATGAGCATATTAGATATTACTAATTTAAAAATTGAAATATGATAAGAAAAAGAAAATATTTTAACCATATTAATTGATAAAGGTGCAAAATATAAGCAAATCAATTATTATGGTTAAATATATTTACTTTCTTTCAATTTTCTTTTTCTTTTCATATTTCAATTTTTAAATTATTAATAACTAATATGTTCATACTTCTTTGCATTATATAACTTCGTTTTTATTTTATTTCCTTAATTATGCTATTTTACCTACTTTTGCAATTACCTATGTATACATTTTATTACCCACTTCTCTCATCACTTCATTTTATCAATTCTATTCTGTAAAATTATTCATTCGATGTCATTCTGTTTATATTTTATTTTTTACTTTCTATACTTATTGTGGTTGTTATCTTGGTCTGTGATTCTAGAAACTCTAGCCGAAACGTTGGCACAATTAAATAGGTTACACTAACTTATTTGTGTTTCATTTTGACCGCACCACCAACCATCTTCTCCTCGTATAAACTTATATGTTTTTTATTTCTCTACAGTGACAGTTGTTCTGTTTAATCATCAATGATCGCAAGAATTTCTCATTTCGAACTGTTGGCGAGTTCAGTGTACCGTAAGCGCTTGAAGAATTACCGCCATACTTTCTCACTATTACTTGTTCGATAGTTTACTGTCACGTGTAAACTTTGCTGTCGTTAAGAAGAGGAAGGTATTGCGGGGCCGTACTGCGCGAGGTGCAGTTGCGGTACTGCTATTGATTTCCCTGCCCCTAACGCCTACCGCCTCAGCCCCGAGCCTGCTCTACACCTTTAGCTACTCTCTTATACTATAGCCATTATTATATTTATTATTAATAATAACAAATTATAATTGCCTAGCTAGATAATATTTCAAATCTCACTGAAATGAGTCCCACAGGTGCGAATCAGTACACCATACCAAAGCTATGACAA
>NW_027113828.1:66181-66985 GCF_000696795.3 Halyomorpha halys | reverse complement strand
TATATATATATCTGAGGAGATGATTGGGGGGAGGGGTTACGGTCAGTGAAGTACAGAAATAAGTAAAAACTGATTTATTAGTGCCAACGTTTCTTTAGATCTTTATCAGGGCTAAGAAGAAAAACCAGATAACAACCATAATGAATAAAAGCCATTACAGAATGATTAGGAAATAAGAAAACAACTAACATTATAGATACAAATTAATGTTGAAAGGCGTCTGTAGTCTAATTATAATAAGGAGATAAAAGCTATTTGAGAAAAGTAATCATCTAATTAAAAAAGATGAAAGGACAAATAATAAAATCTTGCTAGTAAATATATGTACAAAATCAAAATTATTTGAAATAAACATATGAAAAAAGTGGGAAATAAATCATATACATAGACAATTAATAATGTAAGTAAAATAATACGATTTAAGTAATACAATATAAACTTATATAAATAGGTAATTAATAATGTAAGTAAAATTACTCATTTAAAGTAATTCAATATCATGTTATATAAATAGGTAATTAATAATGTAAGTAAAATTACTAATTTAAAGTGATGCAATATTATGTTATATAAATAGGTAATATATTTTTTTTTTGGAATTGATAGATTTATTTATTGATAGATATTACAATCTGCCACACAGTTGTGGGCAATATGTAATAGTGATGAATGATCTTATACATACTAAAATTAAAAAAAATAAAATAAATAAAAAAATAATAATAATAAACCCTTAAAATATATACAAACAAAAAGAATAGACAAGATGAACACAATCAAACTATCTGTATGAAAAATAAATAA
>NW_027113828.1:15113-65921 GCF_000696795.3 Halyomorpha halys | reverse complement strand
AATATTATGTTATATAAATAGGTAATTAATAATATAAGTAAAATAATAGAATTAAAGTTATACAATATAAAGCTATATAAATAGGTAATTAATAATATAAGTAAAATAATAGAATTAAAGTTATACAATATAAAGCTATATAAATAGGTAATTAATAATGTAAGTAGAATAACAGGATTTCAGTAATAAAATATAAAGTTATATTATAAACCAAAGGGAATATAGAAAGAAGTTTAAGGGATTCCTTTAATTTATTTACTTATATATGTAATTACCTTAGTACCTACTTTTTCCATCACTTTATTTTAAATAATTTTGTTACATATATTTACTAACTAGAGTTTCACATGTATTTTATCATTTGTTCTTTCCTCTTACTTAATTTTAAAATTACTTTTCTCATACAACCTTTATCTTCGTATAACACTTATTACATTTCTTTCAATACTATTTTATATCTATAATGTTAGTTGTTTCCTTATATTATAATTATCCTGTAATTTCAATTATTCATACAGGCTTTTATCTTGTTTTTTGTTATTAGCCCTGATGAAGGCTTGAAATTCTGGTCGAAACGTTGGGACTAACAAATAAGTTTTGACTTATTTTTGTTCTTTACTGACCGTAACCCCTCCCCCCAATCATCTCCTCAGATATATATATAATATATCCCACATATCCCAGATATATATATAAACCCCCAACCATCTTTTTTTCATGGGAAAAGGTGTACTTTCCTTATACTTTTTTTTTTTTCAAATTCAGTGTCGCTTAAATAAAACTGTTTTACTTCAAAATAAAATAAAATATATTTAAACTCCTTTTATCTCTTATGAAATGAATTTTGGTTAAGCAAAACGAAATAATTGACTTTGTTAATACTATTAAAAGCAATACCACGGTGAGTACACTTAAATTATATACATATGTAAACATTTTTTTTAATTCTGATTAATGAGGTGTAGATAGTTGACCGTAGATTAATGATTGGAGAAGTTTCTCGGGGGGTGCGGTCAGCAAAGAACAACATAAATAAACAAAACCATATTTATTTATTTTATGCCGGCGTTTCGACCTACGTTTCAGGTCTTCATCAGAGCTATAGAACAAAACAGATAACAACAACATTTAGAGAAACATAAAATTTATGAAACTCAGGTCGAAACGTCAGCATAAAATAAATAAATATGGTTTTGTTTATTTATGTTGTTCTTTGCTGACCGCACCCCCCGATAAATTTCTCCAATAATTCTAATTAAAGTTACTTAATAATATATTAATGAATATATCACATATCAAATGTTTATTGCAATTACTATTTAATTTTATCCATTAATGACATTAGGTATTTTCCTCTTCATCAGGATTACAATATACACCCCTATAATTTTGACAATTTAATAATATTTTTTTATGTGCAAGATCAGTATTTAACGTTTTTACACATTTATAAATATAGTTTTTTAGTAACATATTTTTTATATATTATAAATACCTAGATATTTTGTCTTAAATATATTCTGCTTTTTCATGTTAATTTGAGTTCCAGCTTCATATTTCGATTAACGGAATCTTGTGTAAACTCAACAATTATCCTTTGGACCTGAAAAGTTAACCTTCAAATCTGACGATAAGGTTTAGCGGCCAATGGTAACGGGTTAAAATGAGGTTTAGAGAAAATCTAGGTTCAAGTAGGTAACCATTACAAGGAACCTTCCATAGTTGCAGTTGGGTCTGTTATCTAACGAAGGTGTCTTGTATTATTCCGTTTGTTGTAAAATTCAATAAAATAGATTTGATCAAGATAGTTGATTCGACTGATTAGGAAGACTTCAAAGAATCAGTTACTCAGGCAATAATAATAATAATAAAACTGTATCACTTGGAGGAAGTTACCACAACTATATCCAAACAATATCCACCAATAGTCTCGTACCATAATCCACAGTGGCAGGCGTGAATGGTTTGGAAGTGCCTGTTGATATACTCCCTACAGCCCACCTAGAAGGTTGAAACGGCAGTGGCCAAGAGACTTATTAAAATAAAAATGGACAATTGGAGTTCAGGCAATGGTCAGATTTTCTACTCAAGTTACGCTTTAGTGCACTTGCTCAGCCTCCACTGGCCCATTACCAGTGATGCGGCGAGAGGGATGCGCTGGGATCTCTTGGGCTCTGCTCTACCCCTCAGACGTGGGGGATAGAATGGGCTCAGGGATCCTCAGGTCGATTGTGTAAATATTGTATATATTATTTTATCATTATGTTATTTTATTTATTTATTTTTCATTCAGATAGTTTGATTATGTTCATCTTGTCTATTCTTTTGTTTGTATATATTTTAAGAGAGTTTTTTTTTATTATTTTTTTTTTTTTTTATGTTATTTTTTTATTTTAGTATGTATGAGATCATTCATCACTATTACCTATTGCCCACAACTGTGTAGCAGATTGTAATATCTATCAATAAATAAATCTATCTATCTGTTCTGTTGATATACTAAGAGAGGCTCAACAGTCGGTTCTCTTAGACACAGCAGGTATAGTGGGAAAGGTTTTAAGTATTTGAAAAGATAAAATAAATAAATAAACAAAATATGAAGGTGGTTAGACTTCTAGGCCCCCCACCTCATATATTCAATCCGCAATAGCGAGAAAAACCTAATAATAATAAAGATAAAGTATTCCGTCCCCAACCAAAACATTTATTACAGTGGCCGGATCAAGAATTTTTTCAGTGATTTCAAATGTCAAAAACCACTGTTGAACCAATTTTAATTTTTTTTTCGGCCGAGACTCCCATTGGAGTCTTATACTGCATAAACATGGTTGGGTGTCAAAGTTTTTCTTTTTGTGGGACGTCAACGTGAAGTAGACGCCGCGAAGAATTCGTGACCACCCAACTCAGAATAGGACATACCCGATTGAGACACATCCACCTCATAACCGGAGAGGCACCTCCAAAATGTTTGAAATATAATAGCAATCTGACCGTCAAACACATTTTTGAAGAATTCTATCACTACAAATCAACTCTGAAGCAGTTAGGTATACCAACAAACGTTCCAATGGCTTTGAGAAACAAAGAATCTGTAATAGAAAAACTCATTAAATTCATCCATCAGACTAACTTAATAACCAGCCTTTAATTATTATAATTGTCTATTTAGCTTGCCTTATTTTTAAAATTAGAACAGTCAGTTATCTGCTTTTCACCATCCTTTCCACTATTGTAACGATTATTAAACAAATTATAATTGCCTAGCTAGATAATATTTCAAATCTCACTGAAATGAGTCCCACAGGTGCGAATCAGTACACCATACCAAAGCTATGACAAAAACAACTAGGCCTTACCAAAACCAAAATCCACGGGCGTTGATGACCAGGCTTTTAAACGCCCTTTCAAAACTAACAAACAAATTGGTAACACTATCAGAGCTGTTCCAGTTACAGTAACTGTTTTAAATTCTCTTAACACTCTTAAGCCCTGATAGCTCTACAAATTCGAGCGAAACGTCGGCAAATACATTTTTTTTCTTCTAAACTCACCCCGACCATCTTCTTCATAATTTGAAATAATACGGCCAATCATTTATAAATATAATTATAAACTTATTTATTTTTATTTCTCTACAGTGACAGTTGTTCTGTTTTAATCGTCAATGAATTTCCTATTTTGAACTGTTGGCGAGTTCAGTCTACCGTAAGTCCTTAAAGAATTACCGTCATACTTTCTCGCTATTACTTTTGCGATAGTTTACTGTCACGTGTATACTTGCCTGTCGTTAAGAAGAGAAAGGTATTGCGGGAGGTGCAGTTGCGGTACTGTGACTTAGTAATTGGTTTGTATAAACAAACGAATTGGTAACACTATGTCTTAACCACCGAGTTACGGGCGGCCGTAATTTAAAATTTAATTCCACCTATAATTTTTAACATTACCGATAGGAATTTTGGAGTTTTTTTTTATATTAGTTTTAACTCTTGGAAAAAACTAAGTTATACAAATCTTAATCTTACCAGAGATTGGTCCAATATTGTTTAAAATTCCCCGTAAAGAGAACTACGTGAAATTTTGGAACCTCTCACCTGTATCTAAAGCGAAGGATGTACCAACGCAATTATAGTAGTACATGAGATGTTTTTATTCTCAGTAAAGAGAAATAATTTATCTGACCAAATACATTGGATTGCTACAATACATAGCATAACAACCAATCCATGATCGGGTATATACAATACATATAATTTTAATTTTCCTACCTTTTCCTTTTACAATCGATACACTAAATGCAAATATTTAAATTAGTTTTTCACTATTTAACAATTTTATTTCATTCACTTAACAAATTTATTCTGAGTATTTCTCTCTCTCAGACCTCTTCCAGTGATCCACTACTCACGCTCTAATTTATCATTAGATAGCAATGTAAAATCAAACCAAAGACATAATAAACATAATGAATAAATAAATTACAAAAAAAACTAATATATCAATTAAAAAAAAAAGTAAGTTAAAAGAAATTAAAATCTGTACCACTGCAACCCTTGAAAGGGTCATGGGTTCAGTACTTTGTAAGGATGTTCGGTTACTAGACCAACGGTTGTGCAAGGAGGTGATTTCGTCAGAGTCATGCTCGACCGACAGATTATTACCCAATTTATGAGGCTGAGTGGACCCCAGGAGGTTAAAAGAAATACTTAAATGAATAAATCAGTTAAAAGAAATAATTTAATGAATAAAGAAGTTAAGGGAATAAATAAAATTTAAAAATGTCGATGAAGATAATTAGCTATTCAATATAATATTCTAGGAGTTAGTACTACATAATATTCTGAAACTCTCTTTAAAGTTTCATCTCGGTGGTTACATGTCTACTTTTCGCTCTTAGGAACTTGCGGACTATTTGATATTCTTGTTTATCCGAAAATACAAAAGAAGCTCCCCTAACCTCACATATCAGCCGGAGTACCCCAAGATGTGCATTATGTATGCTACCACATCAACTTCCTCCTCTTTAGAAATATTTAATCTGGCCAAGCCCTATAGCAGCTGCGATAGAACATCCTGCGTCAAACTTTGACAAGATTACACCGGGTCGACTCTCGTACCTATGAAAGTTATCTACAAGAGGCAAGGGATGGGGTTTAATCCCTCCCTCCCTATTGTAGAGCAAGTATTAACACGCTCTAATTACATTATAAATTATTCTCTTAGGAAATAGCTTTCTAATTGGAATCAAATAAGTATGGTATTATATAAACATCAAGTTGAGATTGACCTACCTATTACGAGTGGGATTAAGATAGTAAATAAGGAATTTAAACTGAGGGATCTACAGCAAAGCTAGAAAAAAAATACTCACACATAGTCGAATCCCCCCCCCTCTCCGATCATCTTCTCCACATATTAACCTTCGGTCAACTAACAACATCTCATTATGAATCCAGTAACACGGGGCCAACGACGAGATAAAAATCATCGAACACCAGAAGCCCTGATGAAGACCTGAACTTCAGGTCAAAACGTAGGCACGAATAAATAGTTTTTTTGTTTATTTATATTTATTTGCGAACCGCATCCCATGACCATCTTCCCACAAAAAAATATGTACCGGTACTACCAATATAGGGTGAGGGTTTCAGTACTTTGTAAGAAACTACTGTTATACCAACGGTTGTTTAAGGAGGTGATTTGTTGAGGATGACACTCGACTGTCAGGTTTCCTCTCATTTATAGAAGCTGGATGTACCCCAGTAGGGTTTCTGAACCCATTGGGTTGACTAACGCCAACAGTAACATAGACAAAAAAATTAACTAATGTTAATTTGTTATCTGTCAATTCACAAAATCTGCACAACTAATATTTTATAATAGTTTTAGAAACTAAACATAATCTGTGTAACAACAGAAGACAAACGCCATGACCGTCAAAACTATTTCACATGTGACGTCATTTAGACATAAGCAAACAAACTTTTTAACTGTTTTTAAATTACGTTTATTACTTTAATTATTCTTTCGTACTAAATATAACCTCTAATGAACTTACAATTTGTATCTTGCATTATACTTACATCGAAGTGATCTTCACAAAAATATAATCGATTATTTAGATTCGATAATTAGTTTAGATCCCTTCTAGCCAGCTTTAATCAAATGTCTCTAGTTTTTACATGTGTTAGTAGTATTTTTGCAATTAGGTACTGCACCAGATTTTTACCCGATCAAGAGTACCCAATTTATAAGGCTGGGTGAACCTAACCGTGCAGAACCCACAGGGTTGACTCACGGCTATAGTGAAACCGAAGATAATCTGTCACAGCTGGATTCGAACTCGGATCCTTGGAGTTAGTAGTATTGTGCCTTACCACAGTGTCACCGCGGTCCTAACAGTTTGTTTAATTACTGCATCCTAATCATTAAAAACACGAAGCTTAAAAAAGAAACCAATTTATTGCTCTTGAGGAATAGTAGTCTCCTTTTTGAATAACACTTTACGAGACACGGTATGATTATGTGTGTTGTTCAAGTAATATGAGGAGGTGAAAAAAATTGTTAAAAAATAATATTTGGAATGTATTATATTTAAATTATAATTAATTATTGTTTGAAAAAAAATATATATGAAATTCATGTGTCGGTGTCCGTTTATCTAATAATGGATTGATTGTATTTGGCTGCATTACCAAATAAAACATTTCTCTCTACTATAGAGTACAATATACAGCGTGATCTCTCTAAACCGTACAACCGTGTGTTTCTGAAAGAAATAGGCCACCTCTTATCAATGAAATTTTCATGTTAAAGAAAGTATTAAGAAAAATTATGTAAACAAATTAAACAGTATAAATGTACCTAACTATTTTTATTTATTTATTTTTTTAAAGTTATTTTATTTAACAATTTGAAGTTTTAAAAAAGTTTTAAAAAAATTTCTTTTACATCTCCAGTAATCCTAAGTGATAATTTAATTTGTTAAATCTATAAGGTTGTTCATTTATAAGTGAAAAAAAAGTATTTATAAAAATAAAAATTATTCTTTGTATGGAATTATATAAAATAAAATAAGTTTACCAACACAATTTGTATTATATTGTAGTATTTTTATATAATTAAATGATTAATACAATAGATATTATGTACTTATAATTACAACAAAATATATTATGAACACTTCTATAGGAATTAGATTATCCCATATCGAAACTGTAAAAATTTCCACGGATTTCAATAACTTGCCTATAGATGGGGAATGTCCTTTACATATGTAAACTTTTATTTTCAAACAACAATGTCATTGCTTGCTGAGTTTTCTCAAAGAAATAAAGGCAACTTTTTTTTCATGTCAGTTCGGATTACTGGAGTGTTCGGATTAGCGAGATTACACTTTAATATGATTATGATAATGTTGAGATTACTCAGACAAGATGAGATGTTATGTACTACACTGACACAGACAGCTTGGGCAGTTTCTAAAGACCCGTGGCACTGACCTACTCAGCAAGCTCTTACTCCATAGCTCAAATCTTGAAGGGCGTTCACTAACGTCTAGATATATTATAGTTCATCGTAATATATCACGAGTGATATCATTTTTATTCTGTTATCTACAATGTAATTAGCACCCTTTCAAGACTCAGAAGCTAAGTTAAATAAAGATTACGATAAAGATGATAAAAAAAGATATTAAGAGGGATTTATGATCAAAGTAAAATCATACATCATACAAATTGAGCTTAGCATACGTCATATAAATCAAATGGGAGAAAAAACGATTTATTTGATCGATATCAAGTTGAACTATACCTGCCTTTTTAGAATTGATCCATTTCTTTTCTTCGTTAAGTTTTTATTTCGGAACGGATCCACGCAATAAATTTTGAACTTCAAACCCTCAATTGAATAGGTTGCTAACCTAAAGAAATATCTATTCCTCTCTCCATATTTGGAGAAGAAATATCCTTATATCCTTATATTGTTTAATATCCAATCTCTATGGGATCATATGTACACGGTTTTGTTAAACTGTTTTATTCTTGGCTGAAACTAAATTAATATTCATTATTCGTATCAACAAAAATCTTAAAATATGAATTTTGAAGTAATTCTTATTTAAGATTCGTAATTAAACGATATCATACATCCCATTCACTACAAAAAATTATTATACACTACGATGATCAGACCAATTTGGACATATGTGAGCTCTGGGGCTCCATTAAACCATCAAATTCCTCTCGCATCCAATCCTAACAATCCAAAATCCTACGTAAAATCCTTGATGCTCCTTATTATGTTACAAATAAACTCATCTCCAAAGACCTTAACATCCCATTCCTTGTAGATTTGGCCCAAAACAGATATGCGTCTTTTCATTCAAAACTCCTTAACCATCCTAACCCATTAATTCTTAATGTCTCATCCTTAACAATCCCTGATAATCCTCCGAGGCGTCTGAAAAGAAGATGACCACGGGACCTTCTAATTTAAATTAGTGCTTGACGTACCACCAACGGGTAGTTCCTTCCCAAGATTTTCAATTGTAAATGAAACGTGCCACAATATTAAAATTATTATTTATTCAATTGTAAATTAAATTAAGTAAATAAATAAAAAAAGAGATTCGTAGTTAAGTTTAACGGATGTTACGAACTAACCACAGCTCTGTCGAAGGTGGATGTTGAGCATTCATGAAATCTAAGACGTGAAAGTCATTTCATAATGATTTACTAATGTTTGCTGTGTCGTTGTTAATATTGGTTTCATCAACAGGTGTTTTTACTCACCTTAGAACCCAAGAAGCGTTTCTAAGCTCTCTGGGACACAATTATGAGGGAGTTACGGCGTTTCCCCGGTGACCTCATGTCTGTAGCGGAGTTGGTTCGATTCCGGTTTGGGCTTCTTTTACTTTGATTTCGTGATGGTCCCACGGAACGAATACATAATCTTCACATTCAAGTTAGAATAGGCTGGTTACCTCCTGGATAAAACTCCACTCTCGTCAGAAATTTTCAGGTAGGGGAAAGTAAAAAAAAAAAGATTAAAACGTAAATAAATAGAGGTGTAATGGTCCTTTGTAACATCGAATTCTGTATAGAGGAGGTTTATTTTCTGTTAGGCATTGCCAACTCTCCGAAGAGAAGATCACGGCTGAGGTCTCCTGAATACACGCAATTATACTAAAATGGACACAAAGTAGAAGTCAAGTACTTATATTATTCCTCTTCACATTAATGGCCCATATTCAGTTGTATATTGTATAATGTTGTATACAATAAAACTTGTGACGTGCGTAGCCTTTTGTAGGGGTGGCTATGGGAGAGTTGGAATATCCCGCATTGTTTAGGACAGAGCTTGGTTTCAGCAGTATCACGTTACGAGTAGATATCTCCTCCCACCGCAGGGCTAAAACACAATGCCTAGGTGTCTTTACACTTTTCTCTTTTGGAAAACAAATGAAATTTGTTCAATAAAATTCTACTCAAAAAATATCAACATCTTGTTAAAAAGAAAAACTATAAGAACATTCAAGAATGAATTAGTTCGGAGTTTTTGTAACTCTTATTTTTAGGACGGTTACACCTCTATTTATTTAACTTTTATTTTGTTTTGTTTTTCCCTGTAACTGGTCATTTATGAAGGTAGGGGAGTTATACCTCACCTATATTTCACCTAGAGGTGACCAACCTCTTCTAAACTGAATGGGAAGGTCATGTATTCGTTTGGTGGGACCGTCAAAAAATAAAAGTAAACCAGCCTAAACCGGAATCGAACCTACCGACAGACAAGGTTACTAAAGTGACGTCTCAACTCCCTCAGCTGCAACGGCCTCTCACCTCTGCCTTGCTCTCTACCGCAGCTATGGCTCACTATGCAACCGATATAAAAAACTATGGAATTTGTGGTACGTTGTATCTAAATGACTAGTAAGTTGCATTATGCATGTATCAATTCGCTTACTCGTTAGTAACCCAGTCTGAAGTTCTCACCCAAGATTGTTATACAAGATCCTTAAATTCCTTTCCCTTACATATTTCATACAAACACAACACAGATTATAACAACGTTTATTTGTCCCTCTTTCCTCAGTCTGCTGGTGTACCTCAGGGTAGTATTCTTGGCCCTAACCTTTATTCAGATTTTACTGTTGACATTCCATCCCATTCTAATGCTTTCTTTTCCACTGTATCCTAAACCCTCCAATCCCATATCACCACCCTTAATGAATGGCGTCAAAACTGGATGATTAAAATAAATTCTAATAAAACCCACCAAATCACACCTACCCTTCATCGTAAACTCCTCGACTTCCTGCCCCACAATATCCTTCAATAATACTCCACTTACTCCTCTAGATCCGTAACCTTGTACTACATCTGGACAAACGATTCAAATGGAATCCTTATACAAGACTGATGAGACCTGAATATTCTCGTCTATTCAAATTATTACAACACTAAACAAACGGCCTAAACTTTCAACTAATTACAAAAGACTGATCTATATAACTATAATAAGAACTACAGAGTTGCGCTTTGGGGCTCCACTAAACCATCGAATACCTCTCCTACTAATCCTTACAGCCCAAAATCCTCAATGTTCCATATGTTGTCGATCTGGCCAGATCCAGATACCAATCTTGCCATGATATACTCCCTATCCACCCAAACCCACATTTTTTTTTAATCTGGCTTATCCTTCATTACCTAATAATCCTCCTAGGTGTCTGAGAAGAAAATGGCCTCGAGATCTTCTACTCTAGAAATGTTATTGGAGGTTTATCACTGGATAGATTCATCACAAGTTTATGCCATCTTAACTCGTATCACTTATACTTATTATGTATATTTTCAATAAATTGGAGTTTTATCAATGGATATATTTTCCACATATTTGTATGATGTTCTTATAACCCTTGCTGCAAATTTACTTGATGTTTATATTTTTATACAGTTGAAAATAATAATTAATAAATTATTTAAAAAAATATAAATAAAAAATAAAACTGATCTTATACGAGTCTCACTCAAAGATTGTCCTCCTAAAGCACAACCTCGACCGAGGGACATCCCATCCTTCCTCAGGATCATGAAAAAGTAGCTGCCAGGACATGGCTCTGCCATCCTCTGAATTATTCCTCAGGCAGGAGGGGGGGCCCAACGAGACAAATTAAACATTAACGACTTCGTTATGGAGGCCTGCATTATTTACCCTCTGATGAGGTTGCCTTCGCCCTTCCGCTATCCCAGTCCCTCATTATCTGTCGCCTCCCATCCCTTAGATTTACTTTAATCCCTTCAGCAAAGAGAATCGCTAATTTCGACTAAAGGAATGAGGGATCTTCCCGTCATCTGTTTTCCACAGCTCACTTTACCTCGCAATGAAATTGACAGCGAAGGGAATCAATAGATAAGAAAAATTAAGAATGAATCGCTCACTAAGCTGTTCGAAACATTTTCTTGATGTTTAGGCGTCATTTTCTGTCACTAGAATCCATGCCTGAACCAAACATTACCCAGAACGTTACATAATTTCGAATCTGATATTACTCTTAATAAATTATTTAAAAAAAAAAATTGTTTTTTTTTTTTAATAATTTATTTATTGATATTTACAACTGTATATACATATATACAACAAGTATATTTGCTGTAGGTGACATAGTGACATGATAAAAACATGTGGAGAATCTACCCACTGATAGAACTCCAATAACATTTCTAGAGGAGAAGATCTCGAGGCCTTCTTCTTTTCAGACGTCTAGGAAGGCAATGAAGGCGAAGCCAGGTTAGAAACAAGTGGATTTGGGTGGTTGAGAAGTTTATTATGGAAGGAACGGTATCTGGTTCTGGCCAAATCGGCAACATATGGAATATTGAGGTCCTGATGGATGACTTGATTTGTGACAAAATAAGGAGCATTAAGGATTTTACGAAGGATTTGGACTGTAAGGATTGGATTCTTGAGGAATTTGATGGTTTAGTGGAGCCCCTAAGCTCAACTCCGTATGTCCAGATAGGCCTTATAATAGTCATGTAGATCAGTCTTTTGTAATGGATTGTCAATTTAGACCGTTTGTCTAGTAAATGTTGCAATAGTCTTTACAATTTAAATTCTTAATTCTAACTCGTTTAAGACACCATATGACATCTGCGAATTGCTTAAATACCTGTAACTGGTCGGATTGACTTGTAGTTAACGATAGCAAACACCATGACAAGTTCACTGTTTTTCTAAATAGTAAATCCGAATCTCCCGTGTGTCAACTTGAGTCGCTGGGAGTCTTTAGGGAAAAGTTATGGCCTTCTAAAAGACAAAGATAATGACAGGTTTACAAAAATGTTATAAGAAAAGTATTCAAGAAGTGAAGAGATTTAAGGTCAATCTTTTAAAGTTGATAGTTTTAGAGACATTCTTTCTTGAACTTGAACAGCCCTGATGAAGCTTTACAAAGTGGGGCGAAACGTCGGAAAATAAATTGTTAACTTTTTTTGTACTTTTTTTACCTCAACCATGACCACCGTCTTCATTATTTATTATTTTTATTTTTTCTTCCATAATTGAACAGAAATAAAAAAAATGTCAAAAAAGTCAGAATATAATCTCAAGCTTAAAAAGCGCTACTGCGCATGTAACTTAATTTTCTTAGCTCAGTGGCTATTGGTTAGTAAGGAATTTTTTAAGTTTTTGACTTTAGTAAGTACTATAATAAGTACTTTAGTAAGTTATTCTTTTTTACTTACTTTTAGTACCATATATCAATTCGGCTCTTTATTTATAATAAAAACAAAACATAGTAGTTACTAAAAAGTTAACTATATGTTTTCAGTTCATATTGGAGACTGTCTTTAATTTTCCCTATATCCACCCCGGTATCAATTTACGGTGGACTGAACAGGCCGAGCCCTTGGGATAGCCTCGCCGCTCGGTGTAAATTGGTAGATCCACGTAGACTAATTAACTAATTGACTCAGTAATTAACCGGTAAATAACTAACAGCCAGCGGGCTATTGTTAATACATTGTCGTTCCTAATTGAATAAATTAACACTCCTTCCTCGCCATGATATTATGCCAGAGGAAATATTTATTTGAATAAGAGCCAACACAAAACAATTGCCCACTTTTCTCGATCATTTTTCAACTGTTTAAGTTATTACTTCGGGATGTTTTTTTTGAGGGGGAGGGAGAAATATTTAGGGTAAAGCGAGAAAAAAATTTTCCTTTGGAGGATTTTAGCAATAAAATAAAAAAAGAATAATAAAATAAATACAAAAAAAAAAAAAAGTGGACATCATATCGGCCCAGCATTTATTAATTTTTTTCAACTTGGTTACTAAGCCCTATAACTATTTACCGCGATGCTATCATCTCCATTATATATATAAGTTACGGTATGAGTCAGCTGTTATTTCGATGTCAGCTGACTGAGAGGATCAGCTGATCGAACATATATAAGAGATGTACCGAATACAATAAAGCTAGTGTTTTACAGCAGTTCAAGCGAGTTAGATCTTATTCCTTCTTCTCTTTTTTTACATTTTGCTTTCGCCAATACTTAACTTATATATATTCTTACGGCTCAGGTTTTTGCTGAGAAATATTTGCTATTTCTCGTGAAAAGTCTGGCAAGTCTTTTTTTGTGTGTGTGTGTTTGAGGTATTCCACATAGTTGGGCGAAGATTAACTATAGTTGTTACTAATAACTAAAATTGTCATTGATACGACATTTATCTATCAATGGTTGATTCATGTATAAGGGTCATATCCAATAGTTTCACCTCTTGCTAATTCTTGCCCATCTCTGGTATTAGATCGATTATACCCTACACTGGAGTTAGTTTGTAACAACTTTAATAGTTTTAGCAAAGTGTGTAGGGGAGTTTCAATAAAGAAAGTAGCCGTAGTATAAGTTACTATATTTGTAATTAGTTTAATTATAAATAAAATCAAAACTTATTTAAATCAATTATGCCACACTTCGAGCAAAGCAGTGATCACTTCAAGATTCATTTATATGGGCCACCGCGAAATAAATATTGGTATATGTCAGATGGGAATCGAACCCACAAATTCTTGAAACAAGAACGAATTTTTTTGGTTTTGGGGTTCCTTTCGTATGGAATCATTCGCGGGAAAACTTAACTGACCCACTCTGCATTATATTACTAATAACCATTTCAAATTTATAACTTTTTTTATTCAGTTAATTATATTTTTATTCACTAGAGGATAAAAGCGGCGGACCAGCTACTATTTTACAAATTATACAAGTGTTCATTTAATTGTACTACTCGTTACTCAAATTGTAAGTGTAATTACATGTATTCTGTATTAAAGATTGTAATATTTTTTCAATATAGTGTAAGCAGAAATAATAAATAAATTTCTTGTCTTGTATCTCAGAAATTTAATTTGTACTTTAACTTAAAAAATAAATTACATTGCGCTAAAATAGCGGAACGATCACTTCTCGTCCCCTTAATTCTATGTCGTAGCCTTAGGCTAAACCTAGACTAGACCACCTTAAGTGGACTCATATCAACAGCTTGTAATATGCCAGAAGGCAATCAAAGGGAGAAGACTCAGTAATGTACATAAACTTCATGCATTATATATGTATGAAGTACTAATTATATTTTAATGAAGGGTACGAAAAAAAAATCTGGAATTAAAATAAAATATTATATTTTGATCACTAAAAACTTTTTCATACAATAGTAGTACAAGAGCCCAAGAGGAGAAAAAAAAGGCTGTTATCTCACTCCAATTTTTGATTACTTTAATGAAAACTATGCATAATTAACAGTCAAAATTGATGAGTCTGCCATGTATAGGTAGGGGGAATAAAAAATGGCGGCTGTATCAAAGCGATAAAAAAAACTAATTTTTCATTCGCAGCTCTATATCTTAAAACCTAATAGAACGTCATTTAAAGAAGAGTAAATTTGCTAAAATAATAATATTATAATATTATAAAAAAAATTCTTTTTAAAAGGCTATATCTCGAGAACTATTGGACGTAAATAGCTTTTTAGGGCTAATATTTCATCAAATTACTCTTCTTTAAATAATGTTCTCTTTGATTTTCTAGTGTTGTTGGTATTTTTTTAGATATTGAGGTCCGAATGAAAAATTAGAGTTTTTTTTTAACTTGGCAGACTCATCAATTTTGACTAATAATTATACATAGTTTTTCATTAAAGTAATCAAACATTTTGGTGAGATAACTGCCTTTTTTTCTCCTCTTGGGCTCTTGTACTATAGAGAGATATCAGTATTCACCGCGAGATATTGTAAATGTTAACCGCCCTTCAATATAGTATATTATCCCGAATAAAAGTTATTATTAATTTATTCAATTAGCCTAAGGAACAATGGTCCTGTTCCTATTAAACATTTATCAGCTAATTATAAAAGCAATTAATTAGTTGGGAAGTGGGGCTAAGTTATTGACGAATTCAGGGCCCAAAACTACCAACGGCCTTGTTTTAGCTAACTTCTGTAGCATTCCTATTGTTCTGTATCATAACTATATATACATAAGTGTATATTTGTATTATATATGTGTGTGTATAATATATGTATTTATATATATATATAACATATATTGATATAACTTACTTATTGTCTCACTATTTACTTCCAACTCTACTTTACTGATAAGGTATTCACTGCATTTCTCATAATTCACTAATAATGGATCGTAGAGCCCAAGAGGAGAAAAAATGCTGTAAATTCTGCTCAATTTTTTATTACTTTAATAAAAAAACAATGTATATTCAAAATTGATGAGTCTGCCAAGTATAGATAAAGGTAATAAAAAATGGCGACTGTCAAAATGTTAAAAAAAATTTCATTCGTACCTCCTTATCTTTAAAACTACCTACAACGCTACGAAATCAAAGAGAACATAATTTATAGTAGATTCAATTTTGTAAAATATGAGCCCAAATAGAGCTATTTACGTTCAATAGTTCCCGAGATATATCTTTTTAAAGAGCAACAATTCATAAAAAATGGTCTGAAACCTGAAGTTAGTACATTTATTGGAGGATTATATACCTCAAAAACCATTCGACGTACAGATGTCTATTAGCACTCAAATTAAAGATAGTTTAATTTACTATAATGCAGTTTATTACGTTTATTATCGTAGGAGTAGTATTTTTCATGATATTTGCCAAATTTATATTCATATGCAAATATCATAAAAACTACTACCCCTACATAGCTAGGGTGTCATAAAGTAATGTAAATTGCCTTCAATCCGCTTCTACCTCAATGATAGAACCTTTAAAATAAATCATAACCTAGCCTACTTATCTCTCTTTTCTCAGTTCGCCGGTGTGCCTCAAGGTAGTATCTTAGGTCCCATTCGTTATACGGTTTATATAGCTGACATCCCAACCCACCCTAACACAGTCCTAACAACATACGCTGATGACACATGTATACTGTCTGTAAACAACGACCCAACTAATGCATCACAAACACTATCAGATTCGTAATTAAACGCTCTAAACTTCCTATTCACTACAAAGAATTATTATACACTACGATAATCAGACCAATTTGAACATATGGAATTGAACTCTGGAGCTCTACCACGCCATCAAATTCCTCCCGCATCCAATCCTTACAATCCAAAATCCTACGTAAAATCCTTGATGCTCCTTATTACGTCACAAAGACCTTAACATTCCATTCGTTGCAGATTTAACCCAAAACAGATATGCGTCTTTTCATTCCAACCTCCTTAACCATCCTAACTCATTAATTCTTAATCTTTCATCCTTGACAATCCCTGATAATCCTCCGAGGCGTCTGAAAAGAAGATGGCCACGGGACATTTAACATTTAGATTAATGCTTGAAGTACCACCAATGGGTGGTTCCTTCCCTAGATTTTCAAGTGTTTATGAAACATACAACATATTTACTTATTGTATTATTTTGTACAATTGTAAATTACATTAAATAAATAAATAAAAAAAAAATTGCCTTCATTCTGAGTGAATTTATTTTGTCGAATATCATAAAAAATACTACTCCTACGAAGATAAACGTTCTTTACTATATTATAGTGCATTAAACTAGCATTAGTGCAAATGGGCATCTACACGTCGATTTTTGAGATGCAGATTTCCTAAAATAAATTAACTAACTGCTGATTCAGTGAATTTTTTATGAAATATTGCTTTATTAAAAGCTGTTTCTATAATTGTTGAACGTAAATAGCTCGATTAGGGATCATATTTTAGAAAATTGACTCTTCTTTAAATGAGGTTTTATTAGGTTTTTTTAGCGATGTTGATAATTTTAAAGATGCTTCGAAAGGAAAAATATTTTTTTAAATATTTTTAAACAGCCGCCATTTTTTATTCCTCCTACCTATACTTGGCAGACTCATCAGTTTTGACTAGTAATTATACACAGTTTTCATTAAAGTAATCAAAAATTGGGGTTGAAATAACTGACATTTTTTCTGTCCGGTTCTTGTACTATAACCTATATATAACCTACCTGAACATCCCACGTTTTACATATCCTTATTATACTTTGAATTTTATTCTATTTTATTTATTAATTTATATTATTATTTAAAAATCTATCACATTTAATTATAGCTTATTAATCATAACAAAACAAAAAACCTTTATAATTACAAATTACTTTGCTTAAAAATTATTATTACTGTTAATATATTTTATTTTCAAATAGGATAGCAACATAAAGTTCTGAAGGGTCTTACAAAAGAAACCCGTGCTCCTTTTTTACGGAAATAGAGTTTGGGAAACTGTGACATTACCTGAAGGATTACTTGGAGTTTGACAGTAACTTTCTGCCTGCAAAAAGATAAATCCAATTGAACACAGTCCGATATCCCATTTTATACAAAACTAAACTTGCTGTTTGGACTAGATTTAGCACTCTAACAAATTAGACCTTGGAACATATTTTTCTCCTCAGTTGTGAAGCAGATCCTAACACCTTTATCCAATTACTTGTTAACCCCTTTTTTATTTTTGTAATAAGGAATAAAATCAAATTAGAAATCCTCTTTAAAATATATAAATTAAAACACGAGGTTTAAAGAGATCCTGATTATAATGTATAATGTAAATTTACTATGTTATCTATAAGCTTTAACTTTATTCCGAGGATAAATATTTTTTTTATTTATTGATATTTATAACTACATTAAAAATATATCCAATAAGTAAATTTGATGTTAGTAATATTAAATTGAATAATAAATAATAAAATATTGATAATTCAATAGTAAAAAGTAATTGATTGATAATCGTGGAATTAGATGGTAGTAGATTGATAACAGTGAAAGATGAAATATAATATTATACAGATAAGAAGATATATATAATATAAGATATGTAAGTCGTATCTAAAAAAGTGAAGAAAAAATTTAATAATTTATTTATTGTTATTTACAACTGTGTAAAAATATATACAACAAGTAAATCTACTGTAGGTGACATAGTGATATGATACAAACATGTGGAGAATACCCACTGATAGAACTCCAATAACATATAATAATTTCTAGAGGAGAAGATCTGGAGGCCATCTTCTTTTCAGAGGCCTGGGTGGATTGTTACATAATGAAGGAGAAGCCAGGTTAGAAACAAGTGGATTTGGGTGGTTGAGAAGTTTACTATGGAAGGAACGGTATCTGGCTTTGCTCAAAGTGGCAACATTGAGGTCCTGATGGATGACTTGATTTGTGACAAAGTAAGGAGCATTAAGGACATTAAAAAGGATTTTAGATTGTAAGGATTGGATACAAAAGGAATTCCATGGTTTAGTGGAGCCCCAAATCTCAACTCAATAAGTTCAGATAGGCCTTATTATAGTCATGTAGATCAGTTTTTTTAATTAGTTAGAAGTTTGGACCGTTTGTCCAATAATTGATGTAATCGATGAGCAGTTTCTTGTGTTTTTCGTCTTGTATGAGGATTCCAGGTCGGTCATTTGTCCAGACGTAGTCCTAACGAACGAATCTGCTCGACAGGAATAAGTGGGGTATTATTAAGGAATACTGTAGGACAGGAAGGGTTACGACAGGTAAAGGTGTTTTGGTGGGATTCGTTAAAATATCTTTTCTTTATTTATTTTATTAATTTTGACGCCATCTTATAATAAAAGTTAAATTTCAAAACTTAAAGATTTGTGCAGAACTAAATACACAAATTTGCTCATTGTATCTTTATGTTTATGTCTTGTCCCACTAAACCCTTTAATAAACTAAATCAGAAATTAAGCAAGAACAACGACCCCTTCATATAAACGTAACAGAACAAAACGTATATTACTGTTATCATCAATAATATATTTTTTTTTTATTATTATTTTTAATGAAGTTCACTTTGTATTTATTACTAATTGTAAATTCATATTATTATTCACTTCATAAGTTCTTTCAATTTTTTTTTATTCTACTTTATCGGGAGCGCAGTGGCACCGTGGTAAGGCTCGATGTTACTAACTCCAAGGATCCGGGTTTGAACCCGACTGGGCAGGAAATTGTTTTCTGTTACACTGTAGCCGTGAGTAAACCCTGTGGGTTCTGGAGCCCTCCCGGGGTCCACTTAGCCTCATAAATTGGGTAAAAATCTGGCGGTCAAGCGTGATTTTGACAATTACTTCTTTACAATTTAAACCGTGACCCATAATGGGTAGTAGTGGTAAAGATTTTATTTAATTTTTCGTTTACTTTATTTTCATTTTAGTATTTGCATTTAGTCAATTGAATTATTAGTTTTATCGCTAGAAATTACTTCATATTGTACTGTTCTAGCTTATAAATCGTATTGGACCATATTCGATGTACTTTTCTGAATAATAAGTAAATAAAAAAATCGATTTGCATTTAATTTTTTTATCAGCTTCAAATAGCCCTAAAACAAAAAGATGATCTTTTCTTTTTTATTTATATGATTCCCTTTGTGCCCATCTGAGGGTACCACCCTATTCTTATCATGTTAGGGGTCAAGTTTTCATTTCGTCGGATTCGAAACGACGCCGCAGCAGTTCCCAGGCAGCAAGGGCTCACAAGTTGGTTGTCTGCTATTGGTCACACTCAACCGCCAGCCTTCACTCAATTCCTCAATTGAAGGTCCGAACCACATATAGGAGGGCTGTCGTACCTACAGGGTTGACTCACGAATACAGTTACAGAGAAATATTATCTGCTACAACCGGATGTCCTTAAAGTTAGTAGCACATTAGACCACCCCCTCCCTGTGTATTTATTATTAGTAAAGTATTTATATTATTATATATAATATATAAAAACAATAGTTCAAATACAGTAAGGTTTACCGGAGAGAGTAGGACCGGGGTTATTACTTCTAGGCTTCAGTTTTTGTTTTCCCCTCACGTTCTCCACTTCCTATCTTGTTTGTCTTACTTGCTCCCAGATTTATTGCTTTTGCTTTATATTAAATACTCAGAGCAATTTCTTTTCCATAAAGTTCCTGCTCCTTCAAAGGCCTATCCGTCAGAAAATTAATAATGTCTCGTGTGATGTGTGGTGTCTCGTCCTTTATAGCCTCAGCTAAACTCTTCTAATGGAATGTTATTAATTTCTTTTATATATGCTCTGTACTCTTCTTTATAATATTACTTCTTGTTGTCAGTTTGCAGCCAAAAATAAATACAGTCATGGAAAATATTATTCCTAATATTTTTACTACAAATTGTTATTTTTGTATATTAACTTTCCCTTTATGTTTTGTATCAATGTTTTTATTTCAAAAATATTATTGTAATATGTACAACAAATTATTTTTTCGACAGAGTGTACTACGGTCACAGAGGGCAGCAATATGTGATGTACAACACATTACTCATAGTACAAGAGCCGGGAAGAAAAAAAAGGCAACTATCTCACCTCAATTTTTGATTACTTTAATGAAAACTATAATTACTAGTCAAAACTGATGAGTCTGCCAAGTTTCAAAACATTAATTTTTCATTCGGGGCTCTGTATCTAAAAACAACCAACAACACTAGAAAACCTAAGAGAACATTATTTAAAGAAGAGTAAGTGTTCTGAAATATTAGCCCTAAAAGAGCTAGTTACGTCCAATAGTTCTCGAGATATAGCTTTTTAAAAAGTAAAATTTCTTAAAAAATCTACTGAATGAATAGTAGTTAGTTAATTTATTTTGAGAAATCTATATCTCAGGAACTATGTGACGTACAGATGTCTATTAGCACTCAAATTAAAGCTAGTTTAATGGACTATACAGAAGTTTATGACCTTTACCTTCGTAGGAATAGTAGTTTTCATGATATTTGCTAAAATAAATTGATTTATAGTTGTTCCGACAATAGCTTTGATTTATGAAAAACTTTATTTCAGATACTATTGGACGTACAGATGTCTGCCAGCACTCAAATTGAAGATAGTTAAATTTACCAAAAAATAATTAATAGTGTTTATCTTTGTAGGAGTAGTAGTTTTTATGAAATTTGACAAAATAAACTCATAAAATGTTAATTTCTAGTGGTTCGTTTAAAATGTTGGAGTTTTGAAAAAATATATCTCTAGATCCATAAGCAGCAAATATGTTTGCTAACACTCAAAATAAAGGAAATTTAGCTTTCTATAAAGTGGTTTATAATACTTATCTTCGTAAGGGTAGTAGTTTTTATGATATTCACATATGAATATAAATTTGGCAAATAAAAAATTTGTCAAAACAACTATAAATCAATTTATATTAGAAAATTTCATGAAAACTATTACTCCTACAAAGATAAACATCATAAACTGCTTTATAGCACATTAAGCTAACTTTAATTTGAGTGCTAATAGACATTTGTACGTCAAATGGTTTGTGAGATATAGGTTTTCAAAATAAATTCACTAACTACTGATTTATCAGTACGTTCCATACATCTTTATGAAATTTTGCTTTTTAAAAAGCTATATCTGGAGAACTATTTAATGTAAATAACTCTTTTAGGACTCGGATTTTAGCAAATTAGCTCATCTTTAAATGACGTTCTCTTAGGTTTTCTTGTGTTGTTCCTACTTTTTAAGATATTGAGCTCCGAATGAAAAATTAAATTTTTTTATCGCTTTGAAACTGAATTTTTTATTCCCCCTATCTATACTTGGCAGACTCATCAATTTCGACTAGTAATTATAAATAGTTTACATTAATGTAATCAAAGATTGGGGTAACTGCCTTTTTTCTACTCTTGGGCTCTTGTACTATATTTCGTATCATCCATCCGTACATTCCTCAAGTCATGCGAGCCTTTGGTGTTTACTCTATTAGTAAACAAAGTTTCAATATTATAGACGTCAACCTTAAATCGTGTCATTGCCTTCCTAATTTTTATAACCTGTTTTGATGAAATCTTCCAATATTTGTTTAATATTCGAAGAACAGTTCTATTTCATATATTTCTTACACAGGCGGCTAACATTCGAAATAATATTCGAATGTGGTTATTAGTAAATTGGTTAGTATCCACTCCATCAAATGGACGATATGTGTTTGTTCTCGATATGAGGAATAATAGGGAGCATTCTGTATGTGTTTGTTTGCTTTGCCTTCAGCAAATGGATATTAGTTCATGCTTGTACTCTTCCACCTCCCATGTATTTGTATTCTACGGTCAGATATTGTAAGCGGAAACATCTTCAAAGAAATGCTCAGGTCATATAGCAAATGAAAACTTCTCAGTTAATCTAATTCCAGTATTCGGTCTCTCTCAATGGAGATAAAATAATTTTTTTCCTGTTCGGTTGCCTTCAAACATTTCCATTACCTTGAATATAATAACATTAGTACATGTACTAACTATATAAAAATTCCGGGATCGAAACCGGCGCACATTGTACTTTTCTGTAAATCGTAGAACTTTCACTTACCTATATATGTTAAATAAATTAAGGGGAAAAAAAGCAACCGTGAATTCTTCAGAAACCGAATTTTGAACGGCAATACATGTTTTAAGGCCCTCAAACCTGGTCTCGCAAAATGGTTTATATGTCTGTCAGCCTTAAAAGCGAAACCCCACACAGTGGTTGGATATTGTCGTTTTGTGCCAAAACCTCTAAATTAATGAAATATGATAAAATATTTCACGATTTCTAGTTGACTTTTTTTATTTGATTTTGATAATATTTATTTATTTTTATTTTATAATAAAATAAATCTTTATTTTCCCATCATATTTTCTGCAAATAAAATGTTATTTGAATTCATAGTAGTTAATTTTTTTATTGTTCTTAAATTTATTTTGGTTAAACCTTCCAAGAAGAGGCCCCTGACTTTATACATCAATGGAACTTATACAAGTACTACTCCAATATGTGCACTTAGATAGGACTTTATTTATAATAGTCTCATCACAAAGCTCATTTTTTTCTGGTCCATCAGAAATGTACAAAAATGAATATTTTTATTATTAAATTAAAAATGGCCAAAGAAATTTGGAAAAAAATTTTCAATTCAACAAACCTACTTTTGAAAAACTGTAGTTTTTTCTCTGAGCCAATTTTTTTATAATTTGGCGAATGTCACGATATTCCAGGACGATCCTTCGTTTTAGGCATTCATTTTTTATTTATTTTTTAATGTGCAACACTGTTCTGAATGTATGTTTTTACCCTATATATTAATAATTTAGTTAATAACACACACATATTTACAAATTATTAAATTTACCTGTGCTATCTTAGATGATATAGTATCAATATATCCTCATGTAATATTCTATTGTAAAGAAAGATTAATTGAAGTTGTGTTTATGTTGCAGGGGTTTCGGAAAACAAGGATTCCAGTGCCAAGGTGAGTGATGTTATTTATATTATGGAAGCCGTGGCTAAACAGAGAGCCATTATTCTTTATAGAAGAGAGATCTAATTCAGTTTAGTATAAAGATATACGATTCAATCAAAATAAGCAAGAGTCAGGGACTAAATCGGTTCTCACTTCTCTGATTCCTACGTGGCGCCATCTATCTTAGATAAATGTGACCTGTTGCGTTGCCCACATCACACTAAGGTCTTTTCGTCTTTCATCTTTAAGTTTCTTTTAGTCCACTTTTATCTTCACGATTTATTAAAATTTTTGTGTTATCTTTGCTGAAATTTACAAGTGTACATTAAAATACATTTAGTAAATTTGATCTCAGTTGTAATGCAGTAATACAGGCGTGTAGAGAAACTGCCCATTGCTGGCACTCTGATGGCATTTTTACATTAGCAGGTCTCGTGGCTATCTCCTTTTAGGCGTTTCGGAGGATTGTCAGGAATGATACTTTCTCATCATTCGTTCCTTTCTCATTAATAAATTATTCCAATTAAACCATAATTGTTCCTATTCATCCCTCTATTCTCAGTCCGCTGGTGTTTCTCAAGGTAGTATCCTCGGTCCCATCCTCTATACCGTCTATACAGCTGACATTCCAATCCTAACACCATCCTCACCACGTATGCCGATGACAGATCGCTACCTTGGACTACATCTAGACAAACGACTAACCTGGAATCCACACACAAGACTGAAAAGACAGGAAACTGCACGTCGATTTCGACTATTACAGCACTTACTAGACGAACGGTCTAAACTTCCAATTCATTATAAAAGTTGTACAACTGTACATTTTAATACATTTAGTAAATCTGATCTCAGTTAAATTGGAGAGTTACAGGCGTATGAGTTACAGACCTTGGAAAATTGTCAGGAATGGAAGAGGAAGCAAGATTAGAAACTAGTGGGTTTGGGTGGTTAGGGAGTTTATAATGGAATGAATCATATTTGGAGATCGGTTACATATGGAACATTAATATCTTTATGTATGATATCATTTGTGACAAAGTAAGGAGCATTGAAGATTTTACGAAGGATTTTGGATTGTAAGGATTGGATACGGGAGGAATTCGAAGGTTTAGTGGAGCCCCAAAGCTTCGTATGTCCCAGATAGGCCTTACAGTCATGTAGATCAGTCTTTGTAAAAGATTGGAAGTTTAGACCTTTTGTCCAGTAAGTGCTGTAATAGTCGGAATCGACTTACAGTTTTCTGTTTTTTGTGTCTTGTGTGAGGATTCCAGGTTAGTCCTTTGCCAGATGTAGTCCAAGGTAGTGGATCTTTCGACAGGGGTAAGAGCAACATTATTAAAGGAAAAAGTTTACAACGATGGGTTAAGGTGATTTGTTTGGATTTACATTAATCCTCCAATTACGACACCATTCTTTGAGGTATGATATGGGATTGGAGAGTTTAGGATGCAATTAAAGGATTATTATTAACTACGAGAAATTAAAATACTCGAATGTCGTATAGAATGACTGGCGTATTTTATATAAAGATATTTTTGAATTTAAAATAAGCTCATTAATAAACAAATCGCTACTTTAATTTACTTGAACAATCCTTTTCAAATTAACATGTTCCACAGATTTTACCACTTACAAGAGATTCTTTTTCTACTATGGTCTCTCCGCAGACTATCCGAAAACTAGTAGCGTTGTAAAAAATTAACCACATACATTGATAGAATATACAGAATTCATTTAATACAAAATAAAATATTTTTTATTTTTTAGACATGCTACTTTTAGAATCAAATTATATTATATTTTTTATTAGAATAAATGTATAACAAAAAATATGTACAAAATTATATTTACAAACATGCAAGCCAAAAAAAAAATAAACCTCTTTTATGTTCATTATTTTAAGTTACAAAGTTGTAGAATTAAATTTCCAAGGTATAGGAGGTTATAAAAATTTCCTTTTTTATATTTTAAAACTAATTTTTTGTTACCTTCTCTACTTTTTTTCCGTACCCTCCTTTAGAAAATAGTTACAAGTACAATATAAATAGAAGATATATATATGTTCTGTATGCTTGTTTTACCCGAAGGTATTTTAAGGTTGATAAAGGCACTGTATGTGGAGAGGCACAGGTGCTAGTTACGGTTCAGTCTTATGTTAATTATAGTAGGTTTAGACTGCAGAGTCCAAATCCCATTCCTCGGTGAGCATATCTACCAGGGAGACAGTTCCTTGCCACCTCCCAGGTCGTGGTGTTGGGGGCGAACTCCCTGAACAGTGGGTTGGTTCAGGCCTTCAGTCCATCAAAAAACTTGACGTGCCTCCGACCAATGTACTCCGGCACAGAGGGAAGCTGGAGTTTATTGTGTATAACTGTATTTCTGCCTCTTTGTAACGTTGTGTATCTTATTATTGATCTTCTCTACTTTGGAAGTTTGAACAAACGGTTTGTTTATATGGCAGTGGTAGTATGGATAAAAAGAAAATTAAAAGTTTTAAATACTTATGAATTTCAGAAAATAGGGTGTGTTTTACTTATATTAATGACCTGGGCAGAATAGTCTACAAAACATTTGTTTAAAATTTGATGTGAGATGAGAATTTATATTGAAGATTGCCTTGAGGATGGCCGAAACGTTGAACTATTGTAGGGTTTTTTTTTAAGCCCGATAGAACTTGAAATTGTAAAAAATAACACAACAAATTAAATTGTAATCAAAATTTTTTTTTTATTCGAAAGATCAATACGTGGCATTAACATTTGAAAATGATTTCGGGCATATGGGCACCGCGGCTGTTCTTGACGAAGCGCATTCTGTAAAATTGTGTTCAGCGATGAGGCGCATTTTTGCCTTAACGGGTTTGTTAATAAGCAAAATTGCCGCATATGGTCGTGCGATTTGACACCTCTCGATTATTTCCTGTGGGGCTACGTGAAGTCACTGGTTTTTGCTGATAAACCAGCAACAATTGACGCCTTGGAGGCCAGCATTGTTCGTGTTATTCGAAAAAGTGGCCCAAAATTGGACGTCCAGAATGCGCTTCGTCAAGAACAGCCGCGGTGCCCATATGCCCGAAATCATTTTCAAATGTTAATGTCACGTATTGATCTTTCGAATAAAAAAAAAATTTTGATTACAATTTAATTTTTTGTGTTATTTTTTACAATTTCAAGTTCTATCGGGCTCAAAAAAACACCCTATATAATAAAAAGTGTTGAGACTATACAAGGATACAATTTAGATTTATTTTTAAAAAAAACTGTTATTATATCATATAAATATATGTATTTTATATATGTCCGATCATGGATTGATTGATATATTGTGTATTTTTGTGTTGGTTTACAATAAATAGTTTTCTTTTACTATTTTGATAGCTTTATTGACCGCCACCTGGACTATCTTCCTACAATCTACTTCATACGGTGAACAATCTTCTTTCAATATGAATAAACCATTTTGTTATCATTTCTATCTATTTTAAGAGTTATCTGTTGAGAAATACCTTTTCACACTATCTCCTATTCTAATTTCTCTAAAGTACTCTTAATGGGTTCAAATTTGTGTAGGTAATGAGTTTGCTGTCGTGTATAAACTCAAGAAACTCTGGCGAGGAAAGTGTTTTGTAACGAAGCGAGAGCGAGCGAAGACAAAACTCGATTCCATTAAGGTAATGCTTCGGTTACGGCTCCAACAACTTTTACGTAACTCCGGTCAATATGTGATGTCGTAACCCCTCGGTCGGCTCCTCGCTGTCTCTTATCTTTACTATATTGTAAATAATAATATTAATATTAATAATTAGTTTGTAATATTTATTTATTTATTGTAATTAGTAATTAATATTGGATAATATGTTAAAAATATATTTTAAAAACTGGAAGATTATTGATTGACCGTGTGTAAAGATGAAAGGAATATGGTCCGGGTGCGGTCAAAAAATCTCAAATAGTAGAATATACTATTTATTGAGCCAACGTTTCGCCCCACGTTGCAGGGCTTCGTCAGGGCTATTTTGACGGTAGTTTAGACAAAAATTACATTTTTTTTTTTGTTTTGACCACCGTCAAAATAGCCCTGACGAAGCCCTGCAACGTGGGGCGAAACTTTGGCTCAATAAAATAGTATATTCGACTATTTGAGTTTTTTTGACCGCACGCGGACCATATTCCTTTCATATTTTAAAAAAATTTTTGTGTTAATGAAATTTAACTTAAAAGTTTAGTACTTTTACGTCCATAAAATCTGTTTTTTAAATTATTTATTTATAAAACTAAATCCGACTAAAGGACATCTATCGGCCGGTGCCGGAAGAAAAAAAGGCAGTTATTTCACCCCAATTTTTGATTACTTTAATGAAAACTATGTATAATTATTAGTCAGAATTTGATTAATCTGCCAAGTATAGGTAGGGGGAATAAAAAATAGAGGCTGTTTGAAACTTTAAAAAAACATTAATTTTTCATTCGGAGCTCTATATCTTAAAAACTTCCAACAACATTAGAAAATCTAAGAGAACATTATTTAAATAAGAGTAAATTTGCTGAAACATTAGCCCTAAAAGAGCTATTTACATCCAATAGTTTTAAAGATATATCTTTTTAAAAAATATTATATCGGTCTATAAAAAAGATGATGACTTTTAGCTTCGCAGGAAAAGTAGTTTTCATGATATTTGCTAAAATAAATTGATGCAATAAATAAATAAAAAAATAAATTCGGACAATAGATTTGATTTATGAAAAACTTTATTCCAGAAACTATTGGACGTACAGATATCAGCCAGCACTCAAATTAAAACTAGTTAAATTTACTATAAAATAATTAAGAGTGTTTATCTTTGTAGGAGTAGTAGTTTTTATGATATTTGACAAAATAAACTCATAAATTTATAGTGAGTGTTTATTGTGAATTTATAGTGTATAAAGTTAATTTCTAGTTTTTCGTATAAAATGTTGGAGTTTTGAAAAAATATATCTCTAGATCCATAAGAGGCAAATATGTCTGCCAACACTCAAAATAAAGGAAATTTAACTTACTATAAAGTAGTTTACGACACTTATCTTCGTAGGGGTAGTAGTTTTTATGATATTCACATATGAATATAAATTCGGCAAATAAAAATCTGTTCCAACAACTATAAATAATTTTTTTTAACAAATTTCATGTAAACCATTACTCCTACGAAGATAAACATCATAAACTACTTTATAGCTCATTAAACTAGCTTTGATTTGAGTACTAATAGATATCTGTACGTCAAATGGGTTTTGAGATATAAATTTTTCAAAATAAATTCACAAACTACTGATCTTTCACTACGTCCCATACAACATTTTTATGAAATGTCGCTTTTTAAAAAGCCATATCTCGAAAACTATTTAACATAAATAACTCTATTAGAGCTCATATTCTAGCAAATTTACTCTTCTCTAAATGACATTCTCTTAGGTTTTCTTGTGCTATTCCTACTTTTTAAGATATAAAGTTCCGAATGCAAAATTTGTTTTTTATATCACTTTGAAATAGCCGCCATTTTGAATTCCCCTCCCTATACTTGGCAGACTCATCAGTTTTGACTAGTAATTATTCATAGTTTTCATTAAAGTAATCAAAAATTGGGGTGAGATAACTGCCTTTTTTCTCCTTTAGGGCTGTTGTACTATATAAAACGTCTCAGATTTTTTAATGACTTGTAAGAATTTATAAATCGAAATTGAGATTCGCCACTTTTCCATGAAATTCCCTTTCATTTGATTGCTAAGTAATGTACTCGAATCCTTATTTTTGCTGATATTCATAATTCATTAACAAGTGCTTAAATTGATGGTCACGCTGGGATTCTCATTAGACCAAATTTGAAAATTAGAATGGGCTTTTGAGGTGGTCTTTCAGAAGCCCTCACTTAGCCCTAATGGATTTTTATGTATGTGGTGACTTAAAGACCCTAGTTTATAATGAGGAAGTGGACAGCATTCTCAAGTTCTGAAGGGGGACGGTTGGGAAATAGGGTGAGCAGAAGATGACCAAAGAAGAAGTCGAATATAGAAGAAGGGGGTGGGAGGCATTTCGTGCAGTTGCTGTAAATAAAATTTTTAATTATCCTTAATGAAATAAGAAAAATATTTAATTGTACTGGGGGACTTTTTTTTCCCTCTTGATAGTAGAAGAGCTCAAGAGAATAAAAAAAAAGGCAGTTATTTTACCGCAATTTTTTATTACTTTAATGAAAACTATTTATAATTACTGGTCAAAATTGACGAATCTGCCAAATATAGGTAGGAGGAATAAAAAATTGCGGCTGTTTCAAGACCTTAAAAAAAATTAATTTTTTATTCATAGTTCTATATCTTAAAAACTACCAACAACACTAGAAAACCTAAGTTAACATCATTTAAAGTAGAGTAAATTTACTAAAATATGAGCCGTAAAAGATTTATGTTCAATTATTCCCAAGATATATCTTTTTAATAAAGCAAAATTTCATAAAAAATGTACTAAAAGATCAGTACTTAGTGAATTTATTTTTAAGAAATCCCTATCTCAAAAACCATTAGACGTGCAAATGTCTTTTAGCACTCACATTAAAGCTAGTTTAATGGACTATAAAGTAGTTTATTACCTTTATCTTCGTAGGAGTAGTAGTTTTCATGATATTTTCTAAAACAAATTGATTTTATGACAAATAGTTGTTGGGATAATAAATTGGGAACTATTGATCGTAAATAGCTCTATTAGGAATCATATTTTAGCAAAGTTAATCTAATTTAAATGATGTTCTATTAGGTTTTCTTGTGTTGTTTATTGTTTTAATGAAAAAGAGCTCCGAATGAAAAAATATTTTTTTTAATTTTTGAAACTCGCCGCCATTTTTTATTGCCCCTACCTATACTTGGCAGACTCATCAATTAAGACTAGTAATTGTACATAGTTTTAATTAAAGTAATAAAAAATTGGGGTGAAGTAACTGCCTTTTTTTCTTCCCGGCTCTTGTACTATAAGGTGCAGTTTTAGCTTCCCACAATATGGCCATTCATTTATATGACTGTGTAAATATGTACGATTTTCTTTAGTGTAAATGCTATGTAATGTGTTCATGGGATGTAAATGTAGGCAACGATTATATGAAAAAGTGATGTGGCCAGCTTTTGGTTATTCTCTGTCCAAATTAAGAGTGTTCACTTTTGAGAGGCTGGGTGTGCCCCACGGGCGAACCTGGACTCGAAAACTAAATGAATAAATTTGATTTTCTTCTAGACCAATTTATTGTGTGAGATGGCAACACTGCGTGAGCAACACTGACGAGCGAGAGCGGAGAGGTTTTTTTTTTTTTTTTAATGGAGTGTGATAATAATAGTGCTTGTGTGTATAATTGTCCCAGTTTGGTGGAAGCTATATTAATTGTGTTTTTGCGTATGTGACTGGATAAACTCTTATTGACTTCTGAGTTGTGAGGGACCTTTTCTTTTATGATTGAAATTATTGTCTAAGCAGTAATGTAAGTGTATTTAAGCTAATATAATATTGAGATCTAATGGTACTGTTCATTCTTCATCTCTCTTATTTTTACCATTAAAAAATCTATTAGCCCCCTACATATAGTATAAGCAATTTGTGTAAGATTTGGAATAATGAAGGTTCTAGACTCTTATAAAGAAGTCAAGTTTATGTAGAATGCCTCTGGGTCTATATGACAGCCTCCAAGGTCTAGGTTTATCTGAATACTCTTTTATTTACGTAAAGTAGGTGCTTGGTAGCTAGATAAGGGAGCTGAAGGGCACTTGGGTTTATGGGTTAGTGTACTAGCTAGTGTACTAGTGTACTAGCTGGTGTACTAGTGTACTCTTGCCAGAACCTACTGCACTATCTTTATTGCTTGACCTATTTAACAGGGCACACTGAACTATACGAGCCATTTCTTGACGAGGGGGTGTAGAATAGTAATTCCAATTGTTTGTTCTCTTCGTAGTTTCCCAACAAATGTTTTATCAAACCTAATAGAAAAGAAATTATCAATATTCGATAGTTATAGACCATGGTAAGAATATCGATAGTTTGTTTCTTACAATTGATGACACTCCTGCAATAGAAAATTATATTGTAAATATGTGTTTACCTAGGACTACATCTGGTCAAACGACTAACTTGAAATAAAAAAAAACTCATACAAGTATGAAAAGACAGGAAACTGCTTGTCGGTTTAAATTTCCAACTTACAAAATTACAAAAGCTTGAAATTCCAAATAAACCTTTCTAACCATCCTAATCCTTTGGTTCAATCCTTATCTAGTTCCGCCCATCCTTACAGCCCACCTCGAAGGTTGAAACGGCAGTGGCCAAGAGCTTTATTGTAAAGTAAAAATGGACAAAAATTGCAATGGTCAGATTCTCCACTCAAGTTGAGTTTCTGCGGCTTTAGCGCACATACTCACCCTCCACTGGGTCATTAGCAGTGATGCGGCGAGAGTTTGATGCTGTGATCTTATGAGCTCTGCTCTACCCCTCACACGTGGGGGAGAAAGCTGGCTCAGAAATCCTCAGGTCGATTGTGTAAATCTTGTATATAAGAGTGTAAATGTGACTAGAGATTATATTATTTTTATGACTATTTATTTATTTTTTCATACACATAGTTTGATTACGTTCATTTTCTGTTTGTATATATTTTAAGAGATATTTTTGTTTCTTATTTATTCATTTTTATTCTTATTTTAGTATTAATGTGATCATTCATCACTATTACCTATTGCCCAGAATTGTTTGGCAGATTGTAATGTCTATCAATAAATAAGAATTTAAAAAATAATTACAAAAGACTCATTTATGTGACTATAAGGCCTATCTGGACATACGGAGTTAAGCTTCAGGGTTCCACTAAACCATAAATTTCCACTTATATCTATTCCTCACAATCTAAAATCCTTAATGCTCCTTTCATCGTAACAAATCAAGTCATCCATCAGGATCTCAATGCTCCATAAGTTGCCGATTTCGCCTGAACCAGATACCAATCGTTCCTTGATAAGCTTCCAAACCCACTTGTTTCTAACCTGGCTTCTTCTTCATTATCTGATAACCCTCCTAGGCGTCTGAAAAGAAGATGACCTCATCAACATCCTTTCTCGAGATGTTATGTCCACGTGTCTATAACATACCAATGTATAACTAATATCATATTTACATATGGTATATATTTTTTAATATAAATAAATTAATTTAAACTGTATGTTTAAGAATAATGATTATCACACGGTTTTTACAACTTGACTTCTTACACTGAGATAATTTCTATCATGTCAGATTTTTTTTAGACATTGCTCCTTTTTTTTCCAAATAAATTACTCAAAACTTTGTGAATGGCAGGGCGTATGAATAGAGTTGTTGAGGATCGTGAAAGGAGAAACTAAAGAACGGTCCAGTTCTACAATTAGGTGGGTTGGCTTTGAGAGCCTGAAGAATGGTATTCTGGGAGTAGATTGAAGGTTCGCATTGTGGAAGATTGTAGGTGATGTTTGCTATTGGTCAAGGGGATATTTACCATGGTCGGAGAAGGATAATACAATAGGGAGCATAGCAATCAAAAAAGGGAAAGATATTTCATATTTACAAAGCTCCGAACAAACCTACCGATAAGGAACAATGGCGAATTTTTTGCTCAATTGCACAACCCTCTTTGTTCTATTGTCGCTTCCTCCCCCAGAATTTCCTCTCTTTCTCTCAACATTTAGTGACAAAAGGGTCAAAGACAAACACCTGTAATAAATTGTCCATTTGTCGTGAAAGCTACGAGATGGAGACACATTAGAGTAGTCTGGATACAGATACATTGGAGTATTCTGGAAAGACAATACAGATACATTGAAGTACCCTGGAAAGACAATACAGATACATTATCTTCACCTGTTCCTCTCCAACGCTAATTACTCTCAGGTGTGATGAATCACCTCGCAGGTAAAGGTACAAAGTAATTTACAACCTTCCTCTCGCCATTTTTTCCTCTAACCATACTTGATCTTGACAATTCATCCAACTACATATTATATTTTGAAACTTAATATTTTATATACGTGGATATAATAAGGTATTTATGATCTTGGAATGTGAAAAGATTTAAGTTGCTAAATATTCTAGGTATAGGATTGTTAGCTGCCTAATTTAAAGTCCATGTTATATCTTAAATGCGGAGGAGCTCTCAGTGGATTTTCTGGGCAACTTGTTTTGTAACCCTGTAATCATTACGAGATTATAAAATCTACAACAGCTTCATTACATTATCTTTCCTCCAACTCAATTGTTCCTTGTTTCTTCCTCTGGATTTTTTTTCCATTTTTATTTTAGAGTTCAAAAAACTAAACACGAACTACGAGAAACTGACCTACCAAACAGCAGGCGAAATGGTGTGGGCTCAGCTGGTCAGTTGTGTAACGTCATTCTCAATTTAGCACACCTATTTACAGACTCTCAACCATGTTAAATATTATATCGTTGTAATATGCTAAATGATGAAAAATATTTATCTGTTTAACACACTTTTTTTTTGTTTCATTTCATTTCAACACTGAACATTTTACACGCTGTACAAAAAAAAAAAAAAAATTAGTTTTGACAATAATTTTGTTTATATATCTAGAAGATACGATTTAAATATGTTAAATGATATTGCTTTAAGAAAAATTCATAAAAATCATTTAAGCCGTTAGTGCTATGTTCTAAATCAATTCTGAGCACTTTATTTATTGATAAATATTACAATCTGTCACAAACTTGGGAAATGGGTTATACTGGTAATTAACACATTCATACCAAAAGGTTACAAAAATAAAATAAAATAAATAAATAAAACTAAAACCATTATATGTATATAAACAGAAAAATAAATAAATAAAATGAATATAATCAAACTAAGTAAAATAAATTATAAACAATGTTTGCAATCTCTACCTGAGAATCCCCAAGCCGTCACTGGTAATGAGCCAATGGAGGCTGAGTAAGTGCACTAAATAGACATTCTAAATTCGTTTTCCGTTTCCACGATTGTGCTTTGTAACTCTCAAAAACAAAATAAAAAGTAATACAATCGTTTGTCTAGAATTAGGCTAAAAAAGTAATTCATTGCAACTACTTACCAATTCCTGTAATTTATATTACATTCTTATATAATTGTTATTTTCCCCTAATGAAAATGATAACCAGTTTAAGATTACCCTCAGGCGTATAGATCTACTAATATATTATTGTTTTAACATATGAGTTAAATTAAATGCAATTGTAATTACTTTGCAGCAAAAAGTAATTGTAATTGTGTCTACAATCACTTCAGTGTAATTGTTCCTAAAAACCATTATTTTTTTTTTGTCATACAATAGAAACAAATAAGCCACGACTGTAAAATTATATTTAAGGTATGCTAATAATTAATTAATGGTATTTTAAAAATTATTAATAATAATAGCGTGATTCTGACCAAATCACCTCATTGCAAAATCGTTGGTCTAATAACAATACTTCTTTACAAAGTACTGTACTCGTGACCCTACACAGGTTCTAGCGGTATAGATTTAATTTTTTTTTTTTTAATTTGTAGTAAAAGATGTTATTCAATAGATTGTCCCTAAAGTTGGCTAAGTTAGCCGAAACGTTGGACATGTGAAGTAGGGATGCGACATCGATAAAAAAAAACATCGATGTTCAATACTAAAACATCGATGTTGAAAAAACATTGATTTTTTTTTTAACTATTTCTGTAACATAAAGACTGTTCTAAAGACTACGCATGCTCCGGCCAGTCAGAAGTGCTTTTTCAGTCAACCAATAGGACATGGACTCTAAAAAACATCAATGTTCTAAAATATAGTTGCTTATAATACATTACCCAAAAAACATCGATGTATTTTGGGTAATGTATTGTAAGCAACGATATTTTAAAACATCGATGTATTTTGGGTAAAGTATTGTAACCAACGATATTTTAAAACATCGATGTTTTTGTAGTTGATGTCGGATTCTTAGTTTCTAAAACCACTTCTTACAGGCCGTAGAATGCGTGATCGTTGGAACAGACCTTATGTTACTTAAACAGTTGTTCAAAAGCATCCATGTTTTTTGAGTAATGTATTGTAACCAACGAGATTTTAAAACATCGATGTTTTTTGGGTAATGTATTGTAAGGAACGATATTTTAAAACATCGATTTTTTTTTTAATCATTGTCGGATTCTTTGTTTCAAAAAGCACTTCTTACAGGCCGTAGGACGCGGGATTGTTGGAACAGACCTTATGTTTCTGAAATAGTTGTTCAAAAACATCGATGTATTCTGGGTAATGAATCATAATCAACATTATTTTGTTATTGAACATTGATATTTCAAAACATCGATGTTTTTTTTATCAATGTTGCATTCTTTTTTACAAAAACCACTTCCGACTGGCCGGACTATATGTCGTCGTTGGAACAGACCTTGAGTTACTGAAATGGTTGTTCAAAAACATCGATGTTTTTTGGCAAAGATTTGTATGCAATGATATTTTAATATTGAGCAAAGATATTTTAAAACTTCGTTGTTTTTCTAGTTGTAATTTATCTCTATCATGTCGATAGCGTGAAGGTTGGAGGTACTTTTTTATTCGACCTTATTGTTGATAGGAATCTATTTATACTCTACATTTTTGGTTTTCATTTAGTTACTTTTGAAGAAAAAGTGAAAAATTGGGACAAAACATGTTTAGTAGACATCGGCTCGAAAACATCGATGTTTAGAAAACATCGATGTGGCATCCCTAATGTGAAGCTAACTATAAAGAATTAGAGTGATACCAATTGGTGGTCTCCCTCCATGCCTCTATGATAAAAAATATCATTATAATTTTTGATCAAATTTACTGGATGTATTTTTATGTAAATATCATTAAATAAATAAATGGAAGTAATTAATAATTAATAAATTTAACAATAATTTCTGTCTGAACAAGATATTAGAAAACATATAATAAAATTATTAACTTAGATAGATTTCCAAAATTAAATATATGATTCAATTGTTATACATCGTTATTATTAGAGGCCGTGGATGAGAAAACTATTCTTAGTTCAATTAAAACAAAACAGACAAACAAAGCTTGAAGATGCCACACCTGTTCTGAGATTTGTAACAAACGATCTGATTGGTTGAGTTGGCTTCCCCCCCCCCCCAAGGAATCTGATTTAGCTCTCTTACCTGGAATCAACTTGTTCAAATGCTTCATTCTTTTTATCCTTCGCAATTCACAAATAGAACTATCAGTCATCGGACTGATGTTATATCTTCAATCCACATCAGGCTTCCGGCCAAAATAAATAATTTTATATTTTTGGAATGCTTTCTAGTCTTTTTCCCTTTGTCTAGATTTTAAGAAACAATTCGTAAAAGAATAAACAAGATCAAATAAAAAGGAATCATGACTAATTTTCCCGGTACTTGTTAATTTTAGAATCGCCATTCTATAATAATAATTTATGTAATATTAAAACATTACTGCACTACAGTTTTTTTAATTTGATGTGAGCTATTAAAAAAGTATAAAGTATTGTTTAAAACATTTACAATTATCTCAACCCACAAAGGTTGATTGGAATAATTACCTTCGTGAAATGTTTATATGTAAAATTGAAAAAATCACTCTTGTATTGGAGAAGACGGTAAATTTTTGTATAATTGCATAACGTAGGACGCGTTCTCGAGGGCGTACCTAGGACCCAGGATCAAAACAAGGGGGGGAGCCATAGTCAGTCAGGTTGTGACATTTGAGCACGAAAAAGGAGAATGAAACATTATTTATTATTATTATATTATTAGTTGTTTCAATTAGTATTTGCTTTAAAAAATATTTTTTATTAACTTAATAATTTTTTTGTATTCCTTGGGGGCAGCTGCCCCCTTCTGCCCCCCCCCCCTGGGAACTTCAATGCGTGTCCTTCCTCAACAGGTTTTTGGAAATTATTGAAGGATAGATCAGACTTCAATATAACTGTAGCTATGAATGAGCAAGGATCCGGCTCCCGTTAAGTGTGTGGTCGAGTGTACAGCAGTACAATTCTATACTTTGCTACTTCGGAAATTAATACAGTAATGACCACGCGTGGTTGGTGCCTTAGAATAATTAAATAGAAAAAAAAAAGGATGGATCAGAATCCACATTGTCGGAAGTAATCGAATAAAAAATACACAATTTTCCGAGTAGTGTAGTTGAATCCAATTCATAGAAAGGATACCCGAATTCATACTGTTAATAATAACAGAAGATATCCAAATATTCTTAACCTCCTTTATCAAAACATATTACATGTCTGACGTTTCGGCCATCATTAAGGACAATCTTAATCTCAGTTTCACAGCCTTATATTGATTGTGCCAGATTATTATACATAAGTCAATTTAACTCAATGAAAATAAATCTGTATTTGTTACTATAATATTTATTAATAAATTCTATTCTTCACAATTTTTCTATTTTATTATCATTTGTTGTGATAGTAAAACACGAAAATTTATTATTAAATTTTATAGTGACAAATACAGGTTTATTTTGTCTGTTATAAATTGACTTCGCGTAATATTATAAATAATTTTGAGGCTATGACTAAAATTAATTAATTAATGCCAAAACATAGGACATGTAATATGATTTAATTAACAGGGTTAAGGCTATTTGGATATCTTTAGTTATTATTTATTATGAATGTATTGCAGTAAAAAAAAAAAACACCAGCCTTTAAAAGCTGAAAGAAACAAAGTAATTTATAATTTTTAATGAATACATTTATTGGAAATTTTTTCCAACTTTGTTTTAAGGATAATTCACAAAATCGATTCCTTTAGCATTTCAATAACGGACACGGAATGGCTACTTGAACAAGCAATATTCCTCGAATCTTTTCACTTTATGGTACCAGGTGCTCTCTAAATAAATACCTGTCGAAAAATCGATTCATTTGCATGAAAGCAATTATGGAAAACTGGGCAATTAACTAATGCAATTGCCTTGATGAAGGTTGGTTCTGATTGACTCTTGGAATTTTTAATATGATTTCTACTATTTCTGTGACTGCTCATTTTAGATTCACTACCATTCCAATGGTTAGATCGTAAAATTGTTATTTTCGCTAGATTTTAAACAATTGCTTATTAAATTTTCAACTTTCACTTTTAATGGGATCCCAATGTGTTCAGTTGGAATGACAGTAAAACTGAATGCGAAAGTTTTTTATTGTGAAGTTGAGACGGATTACAGATAAAAGTCTGAAATTCGGTCATTAAAATTTCCTCTATTATCCATTTTAATTAACTTTACAATCTGAACTCTCATAATAATTATTTCACTGATTTTATATATTTATTTATTAATTGTTTGTGATTGGTTTATATAGAGAGAAATGCTTTATTTAGCCATGCTGAACAAATACATTGGATTGCTACAATACACAACTATATAACAATACACAACTACAATACACAGTATATCCATCAATCCATGATCGGACATATATACAATACATATATTTACATGATATAACACCAATTGTTTTCTTCTACCCTTTCCTTCTACAATCAATTAATACTCCTCTACACGCTAGTTACAAATATTTTAATCTGTTTTTCCTTTTTAACAATTTCATTTCATTTGACAATCTTATTCCACTTATGTGGCAGTTTTCTTCTCCCTAATTCACTCTCTCATACATGCTTTAGTGATCCGCTACTCACGTTTGATCCGTTAAACAAATAAAACGAATTTATCATTAGATAGCAATATAAAATCAAACCAAATACACGATATATATATTCACAGTAATAGACAGTAAAAAATTAAATAAATTTTAAATTTAGAAAAAACAAAAATAAATTAAATGAATAAATAAGTCAAATTACAAATCGACATGTTCAAAAACTAAGAAAAAAAAAATTATCTCAAAGCTAACTCGTAGGTACCTACTTAGGTTTTCTAAGAAACTCCTCGTTTTATCACTACTACAAATGATCTTACTTTACTCTCAACAGCATTCTAATTCTTCTACGTTTTGGCCCTTTGGTTATTATTCAGGAAATTTGTTTTCATATTATTACCATATTACATCTTTACATAATACCAATATTTTAGAACTTACTTCAATTATTGACTAGTAATAATTCATTTAAAACACTTATCTTCGTAGGAGTGGAATTTTTTTATGAAAATAGTATTTATTTTGTATATAAAACTTTGTCTGAAGAAGAATGGGAATATTTATTAGAAATAAATATCTTGAAATAGAATTATAAAGTGAGAAACGTGGACGTTGATGACCTCAGGGTTTTATGCCCAAAAGCCCCAACCAAAAAAAAAAAAAAAAAAAAAACTAGAAATAAATTTATTTTTGCAAATATCACAAAACTGCTACTTGTACGAAGATAATTGTCATGAACTACTTTATGATACATTAAACTAGATTTACTTAGTAAATTCACTCATTTTTCAGAGCATTTTTTATAAAATATTTCTTTTTAAAAAAAAAACTATAATTTGAGAACTATTGAACGTAAATAGCTCTATTAGGGCAAATCTTTTAGTAAATGCACTCTACTTTAAATGATGTTCTATTTGGTTTTCTAGTCTTATAGGTAGATTCATAGATTCGTAGAGCTGTGAATACAATTTTTTTTAACGTTTTTAAACAGCCGCCATTTTTTATCTCCTTCTACTATACTTGGCAGATTCATTAAGTTTAATTACTATCTATACATGGTTTTTATTTAGATAATAAAAAAATTGGAACGAAATGTAAATTTTGCCCCTCTTTGGGACTTGGAATAGACGTTTCAGTTCTAACGCGAGAGAGCATCACACAGATTTTTAAATTTTATTTTTTTTAAGAATTGTTTTCATTTGTCTTTAATAAAAGAAGTTATATTAAATTTCTGTAATTACGAGACATAATAAAAATGTTTATGGACTTGTTTCATTTTTAATTAAATATTTATTAATTCTACATCACGAAGTACCTTGATGGCCCAAGACTCCATTAAGGCATGAGATGGCAATATGGTGGGCGGGCAGCACTGTTTGCCCTGTAAGAAATTATTAACATATCCATTAAACGGGATTACGGGGAATTCAACTGTAATAAGGAAGTTTATCCAGCGAGGCCTTTGTAGGGAAATATTTAAATTTTATGATAAGAAAATATTCTGCCTTCTTGACAATCTTTGTGTTCCTCGAGGACTTCCATCCTCATGATATTAATGAACCTTTTAAATTTATTTCATGAGTTGTGTAATCAATAAAATAAACACAAAAAACTACAATTAAAAGTAAAATATACAACGATGGTTTTGATCACTAGAAAAATACAAAACATAATATTAATTTATCTATTCCGATGGGAACATATTAGAGCTGACACCAATTATACAAACAACAAAAAAATGATTATGAGAGATAGTTGACCGTGGATGATGAACGAGGAGAAGATGGTTGCGGTCAATGATAAACACAAATAAGTTGGATTAACCTATTTTTAATGTGCCAACGTTTCGGCTAGAGTTTCTAGCCTTCTTCAGGGCTAAAAACAGAACAACATAACAACCACAGTAAGTATAGAAAAATAAAAAAGAAAGTATAAACACAATAATTTTACACATAAAATGAATAATTTTACAAAATAGAATTAATAAAATGAAGTGATGAGAGAAGCGGGAAATAAAATGTATACATAGGTAATTGAAAAAGTGGGTAAAATAACATAATTAAGGAAATGAAATAAAAATGAAGTTATATAATGCAAAGAAGTATGAACGTATTAGGTATTATAAATTTAAAAATTGAAATATGAAAAGAAAATGATAATTGAGAGGAAGAAAATATATGTAACAATAATAGATGATAAAGAGGCAAAATATAAGTAAAGTATACCAAGAGGTGAATAGAAAAAAAAAAATTCTGAAAACCCCAATAATAATATAATGAACAAAACTTATAACACGGGTAAGGAAAATGGATAAAAGTGGAGAAAATAAGGGGTAAGAGTAAAATAAAAAAAATGATTATGTATATAGTGGAAAACCACATTTTTAAAGTTATTAATTTCTTTAAGTTACCCGTAAAATTTCAGAAGCACTCTGGGATTAGAATCTAAGCACTTGGAGGAGGAATAACTAACAGTAACTAGTCAGTTAATATCTCGTGATATGAAGGCAAGAGAATTCCTGTCTATCAATAGAATCAAGAAAGATCTACAAGCTCTATAAAACCAACCGAAATAAATAAGTCTACGTATTACTTTAAAACATAAATTTTCCTGATAAATAAAGATAATAAACTCAATTTTTTTTAATAACTGCAATCATAAAGTGAATTTAACAATGGTTTTTGGATCTCTAATCTTCAATAACTTCCTCCAAGGGTCTGGCATACTCTATATTTTATGAATGGCATTCACTCCTGTCGTTCAAAGAAATAGCGAAGCCAAAGCGTGGTGGATAGGCCACGCCTTTGGAGTTCAGGTTAGCGTTAATGGTAATAAAAATGTCTGATATAGTACTCTAACCTTAAACAGTAGACTGAACATATTGGCTCCTATTACTCTGTCACGCCTCTGGAGTTCATCATATGGTCGGCCTTCTTGGTTTTACTTTTCCTGTCAGCAGACCCCCCCTTTTTTTTTTTTTAATTCTTCCTCCAAGTTATATGGGAAATATATAACATACAAGATACATTGTGAACGGGATAATACCAAATTAACTTCAATTTCCACCCCTTTTTTACCCCATCAGAACTCAGTACACCCCTTAAATCACAAATATTAGAAAAATGGCAGGCCAAGTGGGGTGAAAGCTCTCCCAGTAAATTAAAAGAAATAAAACGATCCGTAAAACCATGGTCGGCATCCTACCGCAACAGCCGCAGGGAGGAGGTTGCTCTGGCCCGCTTGAGAATAGGTCATACTCTCCTCACGCACTCTCACCTGATCAGAAAACTGCCACCTCCAACGTGCAAATATTGTCAGTCCATTCTTACGATTAGACATATTTTCGAAGAGTGTACTCACTATTTGCCAACAATAAACAGGATAGGACTGACCCCAAATTTATCCGAAACTCTCGCAGATGAGGAAGCTAAAATTACACGAGTATTTGAATTTTTAAAAGCACATCGCCTTCTTTATAAATTATAACTCCTCTTCGATTTTTATGTTTTTTATTTATTTTTTTTATTTTATTTTATTTTTCAATTTTTTTTTTCTATTTTTTATTTATTTTATTTTATTTTTTTTTTTACTTTTATCATCCCATAGGCGTTGATGACCAGAGGGTTTTACGCCTTTAAGCAACAATCAACAACAACAACTTCAATTTCGGAGTATTTAATTAGTTTGACATGTTATAGTGTGTTAAATGGAGAAATATTTCCTTCTCTTATCATGTTAAAACGATATAACATTTAACTTGGCTGAGAGCCTGTTAATAGGTCTGCTAAATGGAGAATGACGTCACGCAAAAGAACAGCTGAGTACCACATCATTTTGTCTGCAGTTTCTGTTAGTTCGTGTTGTTTTTGTTTTAGGAGAATTTTAAACTCTAATAAAGTAATGGATAAAAATAATAATAAATTAAAGTAGAAAAAACTAGGAGAGAAACTAGAGAAAAGTGAGGTGGAGGAAAGATGATCTGACGAAGTAGTTGGAGGTTTTATTATCTTGTAAGCATTACAAGGTTACAAAACAAGTTTCCCAGCAAATCTGCTAGGAGCTCTTCTGCATTTTACAAATAACATATACTTTAAATTAAATTGCTCACAATGATATACTTATAACATTTAACATGTTAAACAATTTTATATATTACTAACAGGTATACCCGCTATGTTCCTTTATAGTCATATAGCTATAAACAGCTTACCCTCTCTGTTATAATACCTTCAAGTTTATGGTAGATTTAATAGATCTAGGGTAATAGTGGTAATTAATACAATTATAATATTAATTACTAAAAATAATAAGATAGTTTGCTGAAAATCTAATTGTTCTAAAATCAATAAGATTATTACATTTCCATTAATTGAAGTTGTGACATATCTTTACTTCTGTTAGTGTTTAATTTAAATATGATAATTTTAGGGGTCTCGTCTAACGAAAAGAAATCATCAATAAAAATTTTTATTCAGACTTATATTTTCTAATCAGTTATCAATGTCCATTACTAACAACATAAATGAGAATTCATATTTTGTAAAAATATAACTATATTAAAGTAGTAAAATAATTGTATATTTAGTACAAACATAATCTCCGAAAAATGTATTTTGCCTTTATCCAAAGAGGTAGAAGATAGGTTTGGCAACTTGTAGCCGGATAGCAAACAGATCAAGGCGGCAGCCTGCTCATCTGCCCAGGGTAAACATTTGTCGGCTTTACACTTTTAGCAGTTCCTTTGGAAAGAGTGTATTTTTCATTAACCGAATCCCGTTTATTTCAGTATTGAGAAACCTCGCATAACGGACACCTCTGTATAACGGTTATTAATGAAACGTTTCGGTCGGAAGTATAGCAAATTTGATCTATTCCTCTAACGGACGCAGACTTCCGGATTTTCTTTACCAATAGATAGATACATTTATTCGAAAGAGTTTACTGTAGTGACAGTACTGTCGCACTGAGTGGAGCGTGAGGGCTATAGTGAAACTACTATTATGAAAGCAGTTAGTGTCAGGATAATACTGTCGCACTGTGTGTATTAAGGGTGTTTTATAACACTGACTGTCATGAGAGTAATGTCATGAATACATTTTTTTTTTGTTTAATGTAATTTACAACTATAAAAATAATAAATAAATCTGTGAAATGTTCTATTTACCCTTGAAAATTTTGGGAAGGAACCACCCGTTAGTGGTACTTCAAGCATTCATTTAAATTAGAAGGTCCCGTTGCCATCTTCTTTTCAGACGCCTCGGAGGATTATTAGGCATTGTTAAGGATGAGAGATTATGAATTAATGAGTTAGGATGGGTAAGGAGTTTGGAATGAAAAGACGCATATCTGTTTTGGGCCAAATCTGCAACGAATGGGATGTTAAGGTCTTAGTGGATGAGTTTATTTGTAACGCAATAAGGAGCATCAAGGATTTTACGTAGGGTTTTAGATTGTAAGGATTAGATGCGGGAGGAAATTAATAGTTTGGTAGAGCCCCAGAGCTCAATTCCATATGTCCAAATTGGTCTGATTATCATATTTTATACTAATTTTTTGTAGTGAATTGGAAGTTTAGAGCGTTTTCCAAGTAGGTGTTGTGGCAATCGGAATCTACGAGCAGTTTCTTGTCGTTTCAGTCTTGTGTGTGGATTCCAAGTAAGTCTCTTGTCAAGATGGAGTCCTTAAAATTGATGATATAATCTCAAACAAATAACTAATTTAATTTTTTATTGAAATAATTATTCGCTGAAATAAATGTTTTTTTTTCTGAAATGTTTTAAGTCCGGGAATACTAAGGATAAAGTTCATTATTCAGAGATAGTTTACTTTTTATTGTATGTACTGTCGTTGCCATTGCATAGGTTTAGTGCTATCATATTGTGTAGAATGGATATTTACCGTCTTGACTGCATCTATTGTCGTTGCAGTATTATTTGGTGTGACAGTTACAATGAAATCCGTATACACGGTGAGGCTGGACAGCACCATAAATTAAAGTTTATACCATGAAACATAAAGTGACCAATCGTCCTTCATGAGCAATCATCCGACTGCAAGTGCCACTTATAATCGATTTTTCACAAGTTTTCGATTTTTTTTCAAAACGGCTCTAACAATTTTTATAAAACTCTGTGAATGATTGAGCAATCAAGTGGCTATTAATATCAGGTAGTTCTTAGTCTCATTTTATATTGTAAAACTTTTCTCAATATTTTAATGCTCAGTCTTTATTTTAGTCTGTGCATTTTCTTCTATTTATTCTTTTATTTCTTTATAAATGATTATGATGAAAGTTCTATATGTTGGTTTTTGTTCTGGCATGTTTGTTTTTTATTTTTTAGCCGATTGATTATAACCTTCAGCTATTGTTATGTTACATCCTGTTTTCTTTCAGTATGTGTTCGTATGCCTTAGAGTAAAGATCAATCTCTGGTTGACGTTCCTTTTTGAACTGTTGGTGTGAGATATATTGTATTGTTTCTTCCTACATGTCGTATATTTGATTTTTTGTTCTGTTTTAATTGGTAAATTAACTAATAATTTAGAGACTTGTAGTTATTTGTTTGAAATCTTGCCATTATATCCTAATAATTATTGTGTGCCTGTTACTGACTTCTCGCTCTGATATATATCGATATATACTTACTCATTAAGGTCCTGTTAATTTGAGGGTAGCTCAGAGAATGAAAACAAAATAGAATTCTGTATTTACAAGCCGTCCGTCTATTAGAAGTTTATATAACTGATTTGAAGAATTGTACGTATTATCAGCGTTCTTTTACGTACTGGAGAAAAAAAAAATTAATCTCCGTTTTGTTTTCCTCATGACTAGTCAAAACAAGAGCAGCGAAGCTAAAATTATCCAACAATAATAGATAAACATTACTCATTGAGATCGTTCGGTGACGCGTCGTTTGCTATCTTCAACATTACGTCTGTTCGAGCTGATCTATTTGTTGATTGTAAACTGCTGTTAATTCAGTATAACAATACGACTTCTCAAGGTAGGATGAAAAAATTCATTTGTGAGTATATATTGTGTTATGTTAGTTATATAACAGATAATTTGTCATTTTGCTGACAAATAATATTTTAAGAAGCTTTTTTTTATATCTCACTGGATTAGAATTTATTTTAAAAACTTCATTTCCAATAAGTTACTAGACAAAAATGAAAATTAAACTTCGATTTATATATTAGATTCTTGAATGCGAAAGTGTGTGTTTTTAAAATGCTCATTTAGACTATCACAGTGAGGATAAGACCTATTTGCTATTAAAGAACAGTTAATTGTCCATTCATTCATCGAATTTTATCATAACCGTAAAAAGCATCAAATTGAAACCGAATCAGATATTAAGTATTCAAAATGAATAAATATAAGCTGTTAGAGAATCTGATAAGTAACTAAAGGAGCAATCTTTTCGTTGGTTGAAAACATTTTTCATGTTATTAGAGTAAGAATATAGATGTACAATATACCGTCGTGAAACTAAAGGTTGTAGAAAAAATAATTTCTAATATTCAAAGTGTTAAAAGGTAACCTTGAGTGGCAGGAAAAGTAGAAATAAACAAAATTTATTATTTCATGGGAGCTATGACAATAGTCAGTTTTAAATTTTACTTATCAAAAGGGATATTCATGAAGTTGTGTTAAATGTAAAAAAAAGTGTTTACATATTTAGTGTGATCAGCCTAATTCAAAGACCATTTTATGCGTTAAATGCAGAGGAGCTCCAAGCGGATTTTCTTGGCAACTTGGTCTTGGTAACTTTGTAATCTTTAGGAGATAATAAAATCTCCTCATCATCTTTCCTCAATCTCACTTTTTCCTTGTTTGCCCTCCTAGTATTTTTTTGTTTTTATTACTTTATTAGAGTTTAAAAAATGTCCAAAATAAAAACGCCATGTGTGACGCCATTCTCCATTTAGCAGACCTCTAGATGCTATTAACAGACTCTCAACTATGTTAAATTAAGGATCATGATTAGCTCTAATAGTGGTATTTATGATGTTTTGTTATATGTGAAATGTTTTACCATGTTAAATGTTATAAGTATTGTGAGCAGCCCTGTTTGAAGTCATGTTAAATGCATAAGAGCTCCTAGCGGATTTTATGAGCAACTTGTTTTATAGACTTTCCTTCCAAAACTTCATGTTATCTTTTACTTCTAAGTTATGATTAAAGTAATTTATTACAACATGCCTAAATTGAGTAAAAATTGGAAGTTGTGTGAAAGTATGGCCCCTCAGTGCCTTGTTGATCTTCTAACTTTAGAGGAAGAGAATCAAGATGAGCTATTTGACAACTGTCATTACATTATTATTATTGTCATCCATTCCTTTATTAGTTATAAAATCATTTAAACAATTCAGCACAAACTATAAGCAAGTAATATGTATAATACTACATACATTGCTTGTTACTAAGACAACAAACAAAATGATGATGAGCTCAGCTGGTCTGTTGCGTGACGTCATTCTCCATTTAACAGACTCTCAACCATCTTATCATTTTAACATGCTAAAAGAAGGAATATTTCTCCATTTACCATGAGTTTTTTCATTTAACATGTTAAATTAAGGATCGAGAATACCTCTAATATATCGTTAAACTGTGATACGTTGTAAATAAAATGAAATTTACCATACTGTTTAAATATTTTAAAAAATTAATGAATCATCAATTTTGTTTGTTGATTTCCAAAATTCTGTGGAGATATTTATTTTTAAATGATATTAAGATGTTTTACCTAGATAAAGGATGATTAATAATATTGAATTAGAAAAAGTATTATGATGACACAACGTTCAGGAATCGTACTTGAACTGAATTTAATTCCCACTCTAAAGGGGGGGGGGTGAGTGAATGGTTTTACTTTAGATTTTTATAAATGATTTTATTTATTTCATAAAGAAGATGGCCACGGGACCTTCTAATTTAAATTAATGTAGAAATTAATGTAGGTGGTACTTCAAACCAATGGGTGGTTCCTTCCCAAGATTTTCAAGTGTATATGAAACATACTACATATTTACCTATTGTATTATTTTGTACAGTTGTAAATTACATTAAATAAATAATTAAAAAAAAAAAGAAGTGTAGTTCATAATATTCGACGTCTATCCTGTCGGATTATTAATGGCTTAGTTAATTGTTACAAGTATATAAAATAAAGAAGTTAATTTAACTAAAAAAGAAACATTTACCCCATAAATTTTTCGCTAGAGTTAATTCGAGGGCGCTCAAAAGGCCAGACTGTGCACACTCCAGATAATTCGAGTGGTGCTGTAATTTATGCTGATATAATATTTCACCGGAGCGGGGTGGCACCGTGGTAAGGCACGATGCTATTAACTCCAAGAGCTCGGGTTCGAATCCGGCTTGGCAGAAAATTGTGTTATGTTACACTGTAGCCGTGAGTCAACCCTGTGGGTTCCGGAGCCCTCCTTGTGTCCACCCAGACTTATAAATTGGGTAGAAATCTTGCGGTCGAGAGTGATTCTGACCAAATCACCTCCTAGCGCAAATCACCTCTTTATGGGTTATAGCGGTACATATTTTAATTTTTTATTTAAATAATTTTTACATTGGAATATAATCGATAATTGAAAATAACAATGTGATGCTTATAAAATAAATAACAGTGATATATTCTCTTTAATAATTCTCTATGTATAGCTTTAGCTTAGGTTTATATAAGGAGATAGGTATTATGTCCGATATCCATGATTTAAAGTTTTTTTATTTAATTTTTTTTTTTAAATTTATTTATTGATATTTACAACTGTACATAAATACATCAAGTAAATTTGAGGAAATCATAATGATATGGTACAAGCATGTAGAGAAACTACCCAATGGTAGCACTCTAAAAACATTTTTACAATATAAGGTCTCGAGGCCATCTTCTTTTCAGACGCCTCGGAGGACTGTCCGGAATAAAAGAGGAAGCAAGATTAGAAACTAATGGGTTTGAGTGGTTAGGGAGTTTGTAATGGTAGGATTTATTTGTGGTTCGGGCTAGATCGGTTACAAATGGAACATTAAGATCTTTGTGGATGATTTTATTTGTGACAAAGTAGGGAGCATTTAGGATTTTACGAAGGATTTTGGATTGTAAGGATTGGAAACGAGAGGAATTCGAAGGTTTAGTGGAGACCCAAAGCTCAACGCTATGTCCAGATAGGCCTTATTATAGTCATGTACAGATTTCTGTTTTTCAGTCTTGTGTGAGGATTGCAGGTTAATCGTTTATCCAAATGTAGTCCAAGGTAGCGGATCTGTTCAACAGAGGTAAGGGAAACATTATTGAAGTATACTGTAGGGCAGTCAGTAGGTTTACGACGGAGGGTAAAGGTAACTTGATGGGATTTGTTGGAATTTATTTTAATTCTCCAATTACGACACCATGCTTCGAGGGCTGTGATATGGGATTGAGTAGTTTGAGATCCAAATCTAAAGTTAAAATCAAAATTTTGTATTTTTGTTTACCAAGACAATGTTCTAAATTCTGTTGTTTTTTTTAACGATTATTTTTGGCCGTTTTTTTTTTTTAAATTGCGTTAAGGGGTTAAAGAAAAGTGAGGCCCACATATGAACAGTTTCAATTCCACTTAGCCATTATTTTCCCATTAAATGATGAAGGTTATTTGATGAAAGGGGTTGATGACAAAGTGCCAGAGTGTGAGAAGAGGCCCCGAGCAAAACTCACTTAAGGTCCGTAAACTCGCTAAAGAGTGTCTCAGACTTCCTAATGCAGTTTGGGCATTACCCGTTTTCAGAATGCAACTACTTTGCCAAAGACAATTAACCGGTTAGTTATTATCGGGTATCCGGAACGGGAAACCGAATCGATACCATTTCAGTAATTGTTCGTGCAAGTTTATAGTTTGAGTAATGGTCTAGAAATTTAAAATCTTGCAGGCCATTAAAGAGATTGAATTTTCTAAAAACAGCTTTAAGCTTTACAACAGTAGCTTCAATTTTCTATCTGAACAATTAACTTTCGAAATTTTATTTAATTTTTACTTTCAAATTATAAAGGAGATGGTGAGGTGTAGTCACAAGAAATCAAAAATAGTTAACAACGTTCACCCTTTGTAGTGCTTTCGTGATCAGGGCTAAAAAGATACAAAAAAATATTTTTGGCATAATAGGATAAATACAAAAGATAAAATAAGGTAGGGTTAAAATTATATAAATATAAGAGAAAACGAAATAATTAACAACGAAATATAAATATTTTAATTTAATAATAATAGTTTAATTTTTAA